>NC_041013.1:17147678-17334096 GCF_004193775.1 Glycine soja | reverse complement strand
GGCCAGTCATGTCTTCCCTAAGCCTTGCAACAACTTCATCTAGTTGTTGTGGCTGATGGACGTGGACGAGCTGCTGCATGTCCTTGATGCCCTTCCGTAGTACTGAGTAATAGTGACACCTGAGCCTGCTGCCCGAACGCGACCCCTATGGTCAGGTCGTCCAATGGCAGTGTTCAGTATGTCTTGCCGACCATGGGGTACAAACAAACCCTGCGTTACCTGCTCTTCTAAGGAGTCCTACACAAAACAAGTGACACAAAAATACACAACGTGCAGTCATTTTCATTACAAAATACTTAAACATATGAACATTGCAACATATTGGTGAACTTACTATTTTATCTGCAATTTCCTGTGCAGAGTCAGATGTCATATTGCCAACAGCCCTGGTCCGAGCAACCTTCCACTTAACATGCCTTTTTATTGGGATGGGGTTCATCAACACTTGCTGGATTTTCACTCAACAATGCTTCCTCTTGTATCCTTTTTCGTTTCTGGTCTAACAATTTCTTCTCAAGCAAATCATATCCCCACGTGAAAGTACGTGAGGGCAGTCGTTGGTTTTTGAATTGATTGTGCTCGTTTCCTAATACCCTGTAATGTGACATACATAATTGCGGAGATTTTTTGAAATTAAAATAATCAAATTGGCAAAAAAATATTCATTTGAAGTTACCATAAACAGATTCAACTAACCTCCCAGTTAGGTGTCAGGCGGGTTTCTTCAAATTGTTTCCACGCTTCAGGATCTAGTCCATATTTTGTCACAACATCCTGTGTTTGTTGACCTTCAGTCTTAGCAAACACAAATTTGCTAGTCAATGTGGACTTAAATTGCCGCCATCTCGTCGCTACTGTTGACATAACCTTCGTCTTCACCTTCGTAGCTTCTGCGATATCAAACTTTGCCTACATAACCAGGTGTCAAAATTTGTGGAAAAAGGCAGCCAAATGTATATCATTATACAATACTAGCAATCAACAATTTAATGACAATGTTCTGCCATAATACCCCAAGTAAAGCAAAAGCATCCAATCAGCATATAATGTAAGTTTACCATGCAGTCACAGCCATCAAATTTAATATCCAAATTGAACAAATAATAAATGAAAAAAAATATTGTGACACTCACTAATAACAGTTATTGCCTTAAAGTATGAATTCCTAGAAAAACTTCTTTTCATGGTTTGTTAAGAACATGCTTCAGCCTTCGCACAATTTGAGTTTTTATCAATGATGTTATTGATAATCCATGTACATTGATAATTCTTAAGTAATTTGAAATCATTACTAAAACATTGATTTCTCATGTTTTCTGCACAGTAGTTAAAACAACAGAGTAATAATCAAAACTTATGGCATACGCAGATTATTCACTAATAAAACAAAAGAAAAGTCGGTGCAGGTGATTAGTGAATTCATCTTCCAACTATGCAGATACTATTTGCTGTTTTCCAAAATTTGGGTGCTAGAATTTCATGGTTCAATCACAAATTACCTTTATGCTGATGTTGTTATCACAAATTACCAACTATGCATTATAATTAATTTGTGGACATCATACCACCTATTTAACACCTAACATCTAATTAAATATTGAGATACATGGTTAAAAAATATAAATATAATAAACTATATGATGTGATAGAAGAAGAAACAAATATAGTCAAAGTGTTTAAAATAGAAGAATACCTACCTTTTATTACAAATTTAATAAAATATGAAGAGGTATTTATCTCTCACAAGGCGACAAAAAAGGTCTGAATGTATGCTGTAAGAGGTATTTACGTTTGGTGCCTAATTATCTCCGAAGAAACATGTCTTAAATTAATTCAAAATCTTAGGTAAAATAAGCCAAGAAATTGACACATCAAAAAACCAAAGCTGGTAATAGAATTGCAAAAAAAAGGACCAGTAGTGCTAGTATTGAAAATTTTATTTCAGCTATGTACAAACAGGTTATTCAACCAAGAAGCAATGTGCCCTTCAATCCAAAAACTTCCTAAAAATGAATCTGAAATCCACAAATAATGCACTAACAACAAATCTACACATTTTGCAAGCAAGGAAAGTTCACAAGCCTAGACATCATGACTCCAATCAAATGTCTCAGCAATTAACTTCAAACCAGATAAGCTTAGTAGCAACAGAATTAAAATTCTTCGAATTCGAAGCAGAAACCCCATCCTGTTTCGAAGTAGTCTCACTCTGACCTAAAATGTGGAATATCTTCCACTCCCAAACCTGCTGGAGCTACCAGATACTTGTTCAGCTGAATTAGAACTATGTTCCGTCCATCAACATCTCTAAGAAATTCAGGCTCCTTAGTGGTAACCATGAAGTCCATCAAGTTGCGGCTGAACCCCAAATCAGAATACACCCTCAAGGCATCCTAGATATGAAAATAGATACTACTAGATATAGCAGTGGCAGAACATTAAAAAAACTGATATATTGAATAATATCACAATAAAGCACCCATATATATGTTCATATCCTCTACTGTCAAATCAGACAAAGAACTCATATGACTGTGTCTCATTCCTTATGCAGTAGCCATAAAGCCAAATGAAAACAAGCTAAGACTAAGGCCTAATGATTTAAAAAAATAATACATTAAAGTACATGCTTCCTTTACTTATTTTGACAGTCTCATGCTATCATATATAAACATATTATGTATAAACATAATATTTTGACAGTCTCATGCTTCCTTCATTTTTTATTTTCCATTCAGCTACACGTGTTTTATTTTTGTATCCTTATACAAATTAAAGGAATTGTAATTAAAAATGTATGTGCCTGGTAAAATAATTGCTGCAATGGCATGTTGAAGAGTTATACAGTATCAGAGGCAAAGAAGTTAACATAGACAATCAAAGGCTTGAGAAGGGAGATTATAGTGAAGTCAAATGAATCACTGCAGCCCAGGTCTAATTCTAATTCTTAATTATGTCAGGGAGATTATAGTGAAGTCAAAGGAATCACTGCAGCACATGTTAAAAATTGTCTTATTATAAATTTATTAATATTTATAAAATTAAGTTAAAATTTAAAATGATAGGTATCATAATTTGTGATTAGCAAGTACTTTATATTATCAGTAGATCACCTTTAAATTCATATTTATATTTAAAAAACGACCTAAGTAGATTAACAAAATTAGATATTGAAGTAAAATTGTAATTAAAAAAATACCACATAATTTAAAAGTTACATTTTAAATTACTTGTTTAGCTGTTATTCCTTATGGTTCGAGTAATAATAACGATAACAATTCAGCCTGAATTGTTTCAGATTAATTTTCTTTTTTGCAAAAAACAAATACGGGAACGAGCAACAATTTGAAGGTTGTACATTCAGGAACTAAAGAATTCAAAATAGCTAGTAATAAGAGGGATTTATTTTTCGGATTTTCTGAGCACCAATAGCGGGTACGCTAGAAGCTTGCACTTGAGGAGGGAAGCATATTGGCAGCTAATGAACAACTTTCTTAACTATTTGCCGTTCAGATTTGACTGTTTCTTTTGGTAATATGTAAATATAAATAGTATAAGGCTATGGCTTATGGACATGGTCTTTTTGACCCCTAACAAGCTTAGAAGTCAATATAGACCATGTTTTTACGCCATAGCTTATACTATTGTGATGTACATATTAACAAGAAGAACCAGGAAAGTCTGAAGGACAAGTAGTTAAGAAAGTTGTTCATTATCTGCAAACATCCTTCCCTCCTCAAGTGCAAGCTTCTTGCGTAGCCGCTCTTGGTGCTCAGAAAATCCCAAAAACAAATCCCTCTTATTACTAGCTATTTTGAATTCTTTAGTTCCTGAATGTACAACTTTCAAATTGTTGTTCGTTCCCCTCTTTGTTTTATGCAAAAAATGAAATCAATATCAAACAAAACATGCATACAATTGTCATCGTTATTGCTACTTGAACCATAAGGAATACCATCTAAAGAAGTACTTCAAAACGTTTATTTATTTTTTTTGGTATTTTTTGAATTACAATTTGACTTCAATATCTAATTTTTTAATGTACTTAGGTGGAGGATGTTGACGAAGAGAAGGAGAAGGAAGAAAGTAATTTAAAGAAGATTAAGGAAGTGTCACATTTTTTTTTCCTCAGCAAGGAAGTGTCACATGAATGCTCGTTGGTGAACAAGCATAAGGCCATTTGGATGACAGAGCCTGAGGAGATCACAAAGGAGGAGTATTATGCTTTCTACAAGATTGACTCCAATGACTGGAAGAGCATTTGCCTGTGAAGCACTTCTCAGGTGAGGGACACTTATGCCTGTAAGCCTATCCTCTTTGTTCCTAAGAGGGCACCTTTTGACAAGTTGACACAAGGAAGAAGCCTAACAATATTAAGCTTGGTGTGATTTAAACAAGGAAATAACTTAAGACTTGCAATTGTAACTTACCTCTTCATCTCTTTTATGTTAAAGTTGTTGACATTGTGCATGGCACAATAAACAAGGAAATAATTGCTGCCTGCTCGTACAAAGATGCTGCTTCCAAGGATTCTGCAGACGAATTTGTGATGTCCCCAGCACAAACTGCTAGACATGAATTTTTAGCATGCTAAAAATTGTCCTACCCCACCCCAGCAACTGCAAGATTTAAGTTCTATTGGAACAGTAAATACAGGGCTGAAAATTGTAAATAAGACTGATAAACTTGTGCACCCTATGAAGATTTTAGTTTCTAACATTCTGTTCAATACTAAATTTCATATACCAGAAGTTAGGTTTGACTAATCTTTCTGGATTCTATATGGTGAGGATGACCAAGTAACTGTTAAATCAATCAGCAAGCAACTCCATGATGTGGTGTGGACTCAAGCTTAGATAAGACACTAGAGTTGTATACATGAATATGTTGTATGTTTCTATTGCAGGTAGAGACACCTGAAAATTTGAAGTTTGTGTTCTCAGACAATATCAATGACCTTAGAAATATTGTATAGAAAGTAGAAATAATAAAACAAGGATTTGTTTCTTTGCTGACCCAAATAATGTCTTCGAAGAGGCCAAAGAAGTCTTGTTTGGGAAATATTTTAGGAAGGCCCTTTCAATAATTGTTATTTGATTAATTTCATGTTTGTTCTCTAAGTTCTCTTATACCATTTGAAGCCAGAGAAGATCTGAAGTAAACTTTTGTTTTGCAAACTTTAGCTTCCTTGACTCAGATAACAAAAACATATCCTTAAATTACTGAAGCAGATTGGCATAATTTACTTGAAGCAGACTAATGAATTCAAGATACAAGTAACTTTTGCCAAGCTTAAAATTAAATTATGTGGGAGCAGAAACAAAGTTAATTTTTGAAACATAAGAGGCTAAGAGGTTTGAAAGTAAGATTTTAATAGTGCAAAGGGTACTTGCATGATAGTACCATAATCACTGGTCTACCAATCTTAGTGCAGGATTTTTAAGAATACCTTGATATGTGTATTATAACCATTCCTGTATCCACACTCTATCCATGGTCAGAATTAGGTCTACCTGGAATCTAATCTGATCTGTAATTTGTACCTTATCTAGTACCTCTGGTACTCTTTAATATATATATTTTATCTTTGCTGATAAAAAAAAAATATTTGAAGAAATTTAATGAGGCCTTGCTGGGCAAATGGGGCTGGGAATTGGCGACTAATCAGAATCACTTTTGGCCCAGAATTGTAATGTCCAAGTATGGTGGCTGGAATGCTCTGATTCATGGGAGAAACTCCACAGCTTTCTCTAAGTGGTGGAAGGACTTAAAATCTATTTTCCAGCAGCAGCACACTAATAGGCTGTCCAATAATTTGTGTTGGAAGTTGGGTAATGGGGCAAAAATCAGGTTCTGGAAGGATAAATGGAGAGAGGATGATTTAACTCTTCAAGAAAAATACCCTACTTTGTATCAAGTGAGCTACCAGCAGGATTCTTCTATCAGCCTAATGGGAATTCTTGTTGATAATAAATGGGAATGGAGGATGCAATGAAGGAGAAATTGATGCTGAGATTGATGCTGTCCAGATTTGCCCAACCAGTATGGACTCCCTTATTTGGAAGGTTGATCCTAGTGGAGCCTATTCCACAAAGTCAGCCTACAATATCCTCAAGAATGATGGCAGATCTGTTAATGACGACAGAGCTTTTAAGATTATTTGGAATCTGAAAATCCCCCCAAGAGCAATTGCCTTCTGTTGGAGAATTTTCAGAAACAGATTGCCTACTAAGGCTAACTTGAGAAAGAGACACATCACTTTGCCTTCGTATAGGTGCCCGTTATGTGATAGTGAAGAGGAAGATATTGGCCACATCATGTTCTCATGCAGAATGACTAGGAATTTATGGTGGGAGGCTTTGAGATGGGTCAATAGAGTGGGCCCTTTCCCCATTGAACCTAAAAATCATTTTATGCAATTCTCTCATTGGAATCGCAAAAGCTTTATAGACAATAGATGGGTGATAAAAATGCTATTAAGTGTTAACTGAGTTTGTATAATTCTAAGTGTTTGTAAAAAACAAAAAAGAAAAGAAGTTCCTATTAATCATAATATTTGGAGGGCCACTGGATTATGTGGATTGGAAAGCAATGCTTTATTTGGCGGTGCAAGTGGGTAGGCAGCAATTGTCATAGTTTTAGGAAATTTGGGATGTTTACAGTGATACAAATCAATTTATTCCATACAAAAATAGTATAACATAAAAATCAAACTTATGGTTACATTAGCATAAAAAATAATATGCGTTACCCTATTAAGTATTTAAGGATAAAAATACTACCCCTGCTCCCTAACACAAAACCCATGCCAATTTTCATTTGTTTAAGTTATCAATTTAAATTTGTGAACTTACTATACACATGATTTGTTCTGGTCTCTAACTTTGATCTGACAATATTTGTTCTCAACCTCATCTAACTAACTAATATTCATGTTTAAAATAAAAACTGCCCTTGTGCTGTTCTTTACAAATATAGGAGTCTAGGATAGTGATTAACTATTCAAATAAAGGACAAGTCATTTAAAATAAAGGGCATGAAACACATGTAGAGATTATAAAGGACAACTATTTGTTATAGTCAATTATGTTTTTAACAGAAAAATTGATTCTTAATTCAAATATTGTAATTGGTATGAAGGACTTACTAGAATGTCATTCCACACAATCTCCTTTAGCGTTTCAGGTACGTCTTTCCAATTATTGTGGATAATGGGAACCTTTTCTCGCGCCACTACGCCTAGGTAGCTGTGGAACTTTTCACGCATCGGTCCGGATGCTCTCCCGGTAGCGGGATCCACATAAACAGCCGGTCTGGGCTGATCCACGGTTCTTAATGTCAATGTTCTCAGCCGTGTCGTTGTTCTACTCCTCTTGGAAGTCGCCTCTGATTGACCATCGGACTGTGGAGGAGACGTCGGATCTGTGGCCATGATCCTGTAAATAAAATACACAATTAATATTAACGATTACATTTAGACATTAACAAAAGCAAAGGCGTAATACTAACATAATCATTATATTTACACATTAAACAAAGCATTACTTTCGCACTCAGCCTGTAGGGATGTTTTCCCATAGACCTTCATCATGATCTACACGATTTGCATGTCCATCATCCACTTCATCAGCTTCATTCATTGAAGGCAATTGTTTTGAAAAACTAGACATTTGACCAATGTCAAGGGTTGACTCATCATTATGGTAATTCATTCCACTTGGTCTTCCTTGCAGAGCCACAGACAAACTTGAATTACATGGATCTTGTACATAGAAAACTTGTCTGGCTTGTGCTGCCATAATGAAAGGTTCGTCTATATATGCCACCTTACTAAGGTCTACCAAAGTAAATCCCAATGGATCTTGAAACACACCCGTTGTCCCGTTCACCCACTGACACTTAAAAACAGGCACTCTAAATGATGTATAATCAACCTCCCAAATTTCTTGAATGACACCAAAGTAAGACATGGATGCTCGAATGGGGTTGTTATCCGATGTACTGGAAAAGTGCTCCGAATCAGCATCAACACAGACCCCACTGTTTTGTACCGAACTTTTATCATCTTGGGACTTTGTGTAGAATGAATAATTGTTAATGTCATACCCCTTCCATGTAGGGACATTCAAATTTGGACCAATGGCTAACAATGTGAGTCGTCTGGAAACACTTTTATCAGCAAGTATTGTTTGTCTAAACCAATTTATGAAAGTTTTGTTGTGCTCTTGCAATACCCTCATCATGTTCATTTTGGGGTGACTATCTCAAACATGTTTTTTGTGAGCCTCTATGTACGGAAACACCTCTGTTGTGTTGTTTAATATATACAAATGTGCTTGTGACACGTCATGTCTAGTCATTGTCACAACATTGTATCCACGAGTACCCTTGCCGGCTATTGGCTGGTCATGCCGGGATGCAAGAACACCGACAGGTTTCAATGAGTCAATGTACTGTGAGGTAAACTCAATGCATTCTTCAGCAACGTATCTTTCCACTATTGAGGCCTCTGGTCGATGTCGATTCTTCGTATAACCCTTTAAGACCTTCATGTACCGCTCAACTGGATAAATCCATCTAAAATACGTAGGACCACAACACCTTATTTCCCTTACCAGATGAACAACTAAGTGTACCATAATGTCAAAAAATGAAGGAGGGAAAAACATCTCCATTTGACAAAGGACAACGACAACCTCATCTTCCAAAGCATCCAACTGTTTAGGGTCAATGACCTTGGCACATATAGCATTAAAAATGAAACACAAGCAACTGATTGCAACACGGACCTTCTCAGGCAATGTTCCGCGGATTGCAACAGGCAAAAGTTGTTGCATTAACACATGACAATCATGTGATTTCAAGCCAACCAACTTAAGCTCATTCACAGACACAAGACTCTTGATGTTTGAAGAGTAGCCTTGTGGGACTTTGATATTACACAAGCATTCACAAAAACTTCTGTTTTCAGCTGTTGACATTGTGTAACAGGCTGGGGGCAGATATGTCTTGTTACCTTTTGAGATAGGATGCAACACTTGACGTATACCCATGTCAACCAAGTCTTGACGACACTTGAAACCATCCTTTGTCTTGCCTTTAATGTTTAGGAGGGTCCCAATTAAAGAATCACAAACATTTTTCTCGACATGCATGACGTCTATACAATGCCTAACATGATGATCGGACCAGTACGGAAGATCAAAGAAAATAGACTTCTTTTTCCACATGTTTGAAGTGGATGATGGTTTTTTTTGGGACTTGCCGAACATATTTACGACATCCTTGACCCGCTGATATACTTCATCACCAGTTAATGGATTTGGCGCGGTTTCATGTTCTTGACTTCCATCGAATGCCTTCTTCAAGCGTTGATACAGATGATACTGTTTGAGAAATCTTCGATGCCTAGTATACACAGTCTTCTTTCCATGTTTAAGTTGGCGGAAACTAGTATTCTGCTCACATATAGGACATGCGTGATGTCCTTTGACACTATATCCACTTAAATTTCCGTAGGCTGGAAAGTCATTGATGGTACAAAAAACCATTGCACGCAACTTGAAAGCATGCTGCAAATTTGCGTCCCATACATCAACCCCTTCATCCCACAATTTCCGCAAATCGTCAATTAACGGTCTTAGATATACGTCAATATCATTACCTGGTTGTCTTGGACTAGCTATCATCATACTCAGCATAACATACTTTCGCTTCATGCACAACCACGGAGGGAGATTATAAATGAACAGCAAAACGGGCCACGAGCTATGGTTAGTAGTTAAGGTTCCAAATGGGTTCATTCCGTCCGTTGCAAGACCAAGCCTTAAATTTCTAGGCTCGGCCCCAAATTCAGGATACAGACGATCAATTGCCTTCCATTGCGGGCTATCTGCAGGATGTCACATCAATCCATCTGATTTTCTAGTATTTGCATGCCATATAAGGTTCTTTGCATCTTCCCCATTAGCAAACAACCGTTTAAACCTTGGTATTATTGGGAGATACCAACACACCTTTGCTGGACGGCGGTCGGCGTCTGAGACTAGTATAGTAGAATCTCCGTTGGTCGGTCTGTACCGAGAAACCCCACACACAGGACAGTAATCTAGTTCAGCAAAATCATCTCTGTACAAAATGCAGTCATTACAACATGCATGAATTTTTTCGTACTGCATCCCAACTGGACATAAAATCTTCTTTGCTTGGTAGTGATTCTTTGGCAAGATGTTATCAGCAGGAAGCATGTTTGTCAACAACATCAGCAACTCACTAAAACTCTTGTCACTCCACCCAAATCGAGCCTTCAAGTTAACCAGAGCTAACACAGCTGACAATTTTGTGAAAGATATGCAGCCGGAATACAAAGACATTTTTGAATCAACTTCTATGTTGTCATACAACGCTGCATGTGCCTCTTCAAACCCCTCTTGCCCAAGATCACGAATCATTTCTTCTATAGGATTTCCGCTGTCTGTAGTAACATCGTCAGCCTGTGACATGTCAGCTGTATCGAGGGATTCCCCATGCCATATCCACTTTGTGTAGCTACGAATTATTCCCTCACAAATAAGATGAGTTCTTATGTCATCAATTGTTTGGCGCCTCCCATTTCCACACTTCACACATGGACAAAAAAATTTTCCCCACATAGGTTGCGCTTTACTTTGAGCAAACAGCAAAAACTCTTCAACACCATTCTCGTACTCTTCAGTTATACGTGATGCGTTCATCCAACTTCGATCCATGTTACACCTTCTATGTCAAACGTTAGTGGCTTAGGGGTTACTTGACATGCATCACAAGCATAGAGCACCAATTGCAGTAGAAAACACACCAGAACTGCACCTTTTGTACAAAACGCTGCAGTGGAAAACACATTAGCAATTGCAGTTAGTTGGACCAGCAATGCTAACAAGAAAAATGGTGCATGGTTGTTTCAAGGGATTCGGCATTTTTCAGTTTGTTGGCCTCTATTACCAATGCTTATAAGAAAAAATGAAGAAAAACTGCACAAACGACAACATCGAAATTTAATGACGAAAGTGGTGCAATTGAAATTCAACATCATTTTTTAAACATTTATAAAATCAAATCAGCTGAATTTGGGAAAAATAATCTATGTCAAAGTAGTTGATTTCTGGTGGTAGAAGAAATTTCACTTCCTAATGGTGGCAGGATTTAAAGAGTATCTTTCAGCAGCAACACAATAACTGCTTTAATGATAATTTAAAGTCGAGGGTGGGTACGGGGTCCAATATTAGTTTGCGGAACGATTTATGGCTGCAGGACAACTGTAATATCCAACGAAAGTATCCCCAATTATATGTAATAAGTAAACAGCAGAATTTTCTAATTAATTCTATGGGAGAATTTGTGGACGGCAGATGGGAATGGAAGTTATCTTGGAGAAGGGACTTTTTTGACTAAGAAATACAAATGGCAGCTGACTTTGTAGATGAGATTCATTCTGGTCACATACATGTTATTTGCAACTCTACAATGACAAGGAGACTTTGGTGGGAGCCTTTGAGATGGGTTAATAGAGTGGGTCCTTTTTCCACAGACCCAAAGAACCACTTTTTGCAATTCACTCAATGGAACAACAAAGCTAGTATAAACAACAGATGGAAATTTTTGTGGTTAGCTCTATCCTTCTTCGTCTGGCATCATAGAAATGCTATGATTTGCAAGAACCAGCCGTTTGATCCTGAAAAGGTTATCGATGATACCTTGTTCCACACTTGGTCTTTGTTAAAATGTGCAGAGAAGGACTATACCAGGGACTACACCATCCATATGTAGCAGTTGCATGTGGAGGTCAACACCAGGTTGTCTCATGAACGACAACTCCATTAGCCATCTTCCAGCGGTCAATGACATGGTGTGCATGCAACGGGACTCGAGAAATTTGAACACCTTGCAATACATGTTCTGGGGGTGGTCGGGTAAGGACATAAAAAGGCGGAGATGAAGAGATTTATTGTAGAATATTTCAGTACACCTAGTACTGAATTTTATACATAATATATTTGCTTTTTGCCTTGCAAAAAAAACAACAAAGGAAGGGTAAATGCTGACACCTCTTCCAAGAGGTGCAACATACATGTAATTAAGTTATGGGGTGTAGCTGGTCCACAATACCATCCTCAAATTCAACCACAATTGGGGTTAATTTATACTTGTTCCTATAGTACCTATGGTACTCTCGTAATTGTATGATATTGGCACAAAAATACATAATAAACATCATACTAGACAGCTCAAAAGAACAATTACACGGCATGAATATGAAGGCATTAAACGAATACATGCTTTCAGGCATCATACATGTTTGTGATTTGTGGAATTTCAAAAACATATTTTAAACTATTACTAGAAACAATAAACACACCTGCAAATAATGAAAGGAGTTCTTTGGTGATTCTTTGGTGCCTGATTCAGCCTGAAAAATAATAACACTTTGGTCAATCAACCGCTTCTATGACAAACATTTGTGTAATATGTAGAAAATAATTTGTGGCAATCAACTTGATATGATACAGAATTAAATTGCAAGGCATTTACTAAAGAAAGCAGTGAAGACAGAGTTCCAACAGTCATATATAAAGCTCAAATGATGGAAGAAGGTCTTCACTACATCATATTCTTTCTAGCTATATAAAGCTGAAATCATCATTGCAAGACAGGAATATATAATTAAGAAATGGCTCCAAAAAAACAATTAGTGTAAATTTTGAAATGGAAATGTTCCAATATGATCTGATTTGTATTGTAGAAATTATTGTCCTAGCATTTGGATGGAATCTCTATGCCCTTGCCCTGTTTCATTTGACATGTACTTAGATTTTGCTTTCCTTTATTGAATCTGATATCACAACATCATATCTTGGCATCTACAAATTACAGCTAGCATTTGGATGATGCTCTGCTTTTACTTTGGTCATGGCTCAAGTCCAACGAGAAAGATTTTACACTTCACTTTAATCAATGTTCTTCCAATGTAACACTAGGTTTCTGTACTTAGCTTGGGAGTGTGGGGGCTGGACTTTTGTAGCATGGGTTAGGTAGCAGGGTGCTATGGTGCTGGCTTTGTTCCTACTAATAATCATAGGAACCAGCTGGTCCCTAAAATTTGTAACTTCAGTACCACTGGTACTCATTATTAATATATCATATCTATGTTTGCTGACAAAAAAAAAATTAAAAGAAACTATTTGTGTAAATTTTTAATATGATTAAGCATATAATGTAATATAAATTACTTAATTTATATGTATAAATTTCATAATAGTGGTTATTCCACTATCTACTATCCTACTATACCAGTTTTGGGGTGAAATGCTCTGCATCTGTATTCAGGAATTGATAATGATGCATACAACTCTCATTGACCATATTAGCCCAGAAAGGGAGCTTGGACTAGCCTAGCCTGAGTCTAAAGGGTGAAGGTTCCATGTGATGGGGTTAAACTGGTGGTATATTGATGGAAAATTTAATGGGATCTTAAATTGTGACCAGTCCTGATATCAATTGGTGGGAGGTATTGGTTTGATTGACTTAGGGATATTGTTGAAAATCAACCTATTGTTCATATGGAATTAGAGGTCAATTGTTTTTTTAATAGGGCAGAAACATTTATCAGGCTGGAGGGGTAGAGAAGTGAATGTGCAACGGGATGGGTTGAGGTTGAGTACAACATGTTGGATTCTATATCCAGATGATGCAAAGGCCCAAGCTGTTCACTCAACAGAGGCAATGGAGCCTGATAGGGGGGCACATCAGGATTGACTGAGTTATATCCGAGTGCCATGGTACACAGTCCTTGAATCTCTGAACACAGATGGAGCTTCATAAAGGGCCACATCATGGTTAGTCAAGACATATCTGGACGGTACACTAAGCAAATGGTTTTTTTTTCCTAAAATACCAGAGAATGGAGTTCTTGCTCATAGTAATGCCACCAAAAATAAGAATCCAAGGAATGTAATTAGAAACCTTGGAACAAACACCCCCTTAGATATTGGGAAAAAACTCTAACAAATGAATGAAATTAGAAACCAAGGAATGTCTATTTTTCCTTGATTAGTAATATCAGCCTGTAGAGATTATAAAATTTGATTGCATCATACAAAGAAGGATTGGTGTAACAGAAAAGTGCAACAATGAAAGCTTTCTGAACCAAATTCTCATACAAGGATGTGAGAAAATGGGCTTCAAAGTAGAGTCTGTGGCTATAAATTCCTCACAGATGACTATTGTGGTTCATGCTGTTATGGTTGCAGAACAGGAGATAAGAAGGGAATGACTCCACTTGGTTGGTTGATTCTGTAGGCAATGGTGCAGTGATCCTCACTGGATGTAAAGCTGAGAGATTCATACTTGAAAATGTAAAGAATGGAATGAAGAAAAAGAATGCTTAGGAGTGATTGCTGCAGCAAGTTGGAGGAATAAGGTAAGAAAGAAACTCCAAATTCAATACAAGGTAACCATCTCAGCATGTGGCTTTCTCAAGACTCGTCCTCTAATGATTTCTAGTGGACTAGTATGCTACGAAGACATAATTTGCACCAAGAAAATAATTAACTAGAAACTAAAAGTTTGCAGTGCAAACCTCCTATCATTTATGCTAAAACACACTGCATTATCCCATCTTCGCGATGAGTCCATGACAACTAAGAATATAGTGAGATTTCAACTCATGTAAGCAGACAAGAATAGACCATAGTCACTGTTTACATTATTTCCTGTTTATATAAATTTCTCGTTAAATATTTAAAGAAAAGGAAAATAGTAAAGTAGAGCTATTCACCAAAATAAATTTTAATATATAAATAACAATAATAAAGAAAATCATTAAGGATTACGTTGTTTATGCCCCTCAATAACTAAAAATTTTCAAATTGAAATTTTATATTTTGTTTCAATTATTTAAATTATTAATAATTGGGAAATAAATAATTTTAAATAATATTAAAAATGTTGTAAGGAATATATCTAGTGGGAGAGCTATTTTTAAATGATTGTGAGTAAAAATAGTAGGCTTAAATATATTTTTGATTCCTGATAAATATCTGATTTTGCGTTTACTCTTTAATAAATTTGTATTTTGCGTTGAGTTCTTAATGAAAAAAAATAATTTTATTTTGACCCTTAACACTTATTCTTAGTTCCTAATAAATTAGTAAATTTTGTATTTACTCCTTAATAAAAAAAATTATTTGTTATTAGTCGACAGTAAAAAAAATTATTATTTTATTATGGAGTAAATACAAATTAACTAATTTATGAGAGACTAAAACAAAATATCAAAAATAAAATATAAAATTGTTATTTTAGTAACGACTCAGCGTAAACCAAAAATTCATTAGAGACCGAAGAGAAAAATGAAATATTTATTACAAATCAAAAGCCAAAATAGTAAATTTCCTTCACTTGTATGATTTAATTAATTTATGATATTTAAAATTTATAATAATATTTTGAATAATATGTAAATATAAATAACAATTAATTATATGAAAACTATTAAAATTAAATATTATTTAAAATAAAATAATTAATCTTTTATTCTTTAATAGACAATTCATATTTCATTAGTAATTTTGTTACAAGAGTTGCTTAAGGTGTTTATTAGCAGTATCTTGTACTTGCGAGAGAAAAACATACTAATTGTTATATTTTGTAACATAAGTATTTTTTTTTCTTAACATAATCATACAACATTAATTGATCATAGAAAAAATATATTAATTGTAATAAATATCTACAAAAATGATATTTTTCGAAAAAATTCAATCAGTCTTTCATTGAGGGTTTCTAATGATATTAATATTGCTTGTTGTAAGTATATTAAAATTAAAAACTATAAAAAAAAATTTCATTGTTATTAATCAACACATTAAAAAATAGAAATTACATATTATAAATTAATCAACTAGAAACACATGTGACAAACATGTCTACTAAAATGAATATCTCTACACATGAGAAGGTTATTAAATAGACCTCACTTTGAATTTCAATCAATAAATAATTTTTTTGTAAATATAAAAAAAGCAAAAAAAAAATCACTTAAATATTATATATTTTAAAATCTAAAATTTTCATGTTCTTCCAAAGAAATTGCTGGACACAAGAGAAAGCACCACCAACCAATCTTTATTTGATTTCAAATCGTGAAGGTGGCCATTGCATATGGAGAAGATACGGGGAAAATTCTAAAGTGTATCCTGAAAAGCTTTGAATTGGTCTCTGGTCTTAAGATAAACTACAATAAGAGAAAATTTGGGTGTTTGGGCAAATCCGAGGACTGGTGTAGGGAGGCAGCATCTTCTCTCAATTGTAGTTAAATGGATATTCCATTCTCTTACCTTGGAATTCCTGTAGGGGTCAGCTCTAAAAATAGGTCTGTGTGGCAGCCCATTATTAGCAAATGCGAGGCTAAACTTACAAAATGGAAGCAAAGAAATCTATCAATGGGGGGTAGAATAACCCTCATTAATTCAATCTTAACAGCCTTACCCATTTATTTGCTATCCTTCTTCAAGATTCCTAAGCTTGTGGTGCAAAAGATTACATCTATACAAAGGAATTTTTGATGGGGCAGCCTCCAAGACTCCATTAAGATTCCTTGGGTGAGGTGGGACATAGTCTGCCTACCTAAGAGTAAAGGTGGGTTAGTGATCAAAGATTTGATTAAATTCAACGAGGCTTTGCTTGCTAAATGGGGGTGGGAGTTGGCAAATAATCAGAATCAGTTGTGGGCCACAATTCTATTGTGTAGATATGGTGGTTGGAGGGATTTGATTTCTCATAGGAACTGCAGTTTAGACTCTCCTTGGTGGAAAGACCTCAAGGTTATCTTCAAGCAGCAGCAAAGCAACACAATTTGTAAAAATAGCTTTATTTAGGCCATAGGTAAGGACGGTCCATGGAATACAAACCAAGTACTTATTGGCTTGACAACAAAAAAAACACTCATTGGAAATATATATGTTTAGCAATTAGCATAGACTCGCTGAACAGGAATGGAGAAATATGACATAATTAGATTTTTCCTTTCACAAAGAATGTAGAAGAAACTAAAGACCTTCTCTTTTAGGGGTACAAATAATTTGAAATATAAGTAGAAATTGGCCTTCTGGGCAGAGAAGATGCTAATGAGGATGACAATTTGATAACACTAGTGCATTGACTAGAACTTGCTTTAGACTTGGTCATGCAAATTTCATCATGCTTATGTGTGTTACATTACATGTATTACAGGTGTATGCATGTGAAAACAGAAGAGAATGTCCATGACCTTGAATGGAGGAAAGAGATACAAAAGCAGAAAAATTGCATAAAACTGGATGATGTTGGGCTTTCACATAATAGAGGAAGAGAGAATATATATAAGTGTGTGAGTGTGTGTCAATCTCCTGCAGAAGCAGAAGGAACAAAAAGAAGTGGAAACCAAGCAATTCCAAAGTGATGATGCACAGAGAAGAGAGAAAAATTTGAGTGACCCAAGAAGAGATGTTTTTCTTTCTTTAAACTGACCAGAGGAATATTTTTATTTTTTATGTTTAATTTTTTTCTTTTTTCTCTTGCAGAGGGAACAAAACAGCTATAAAGGAGCCTAAAGAGTGTGTGAGAGAGGAGTTATGGGGTCTATATATATGAAGATGGCAAGGCAAGTGTTGAAAAAATTGGGTCGGAAGAATAAAAAACTCGCAGTGAAAACTTTTTTTTTTAAGAAAATGTTTCATAAATACTCCATATATTATCCTACACTTAGAGAGAAAATAAAAAAGAAATAAAAAAATATAAATATAATAAAATTTATAATGTGATAGCAAAAAAATATTGATGATGTATTTAAAATGAAAAATGATTCACCTACAATTATTTTTAATCATAAAAAAATGTATGATTATTTTTTTAATTACATTACGTAAGAAAAAAAGGGTGGAATTTGGGGTGTCAAAATCTGAGTGCAAGACACAGAGAAGAGTTGTTAAAATACATAAGAAACCAGTTCTGGACTTATCAAGGGTTGTGTGAAACCAGTTCCAGTTAAAGAAAAATGTACATGTATTTATATTGTTCACATTAAATTTTCAAGTAGTATTATATTATTTTAAAATTTGATATTTGTTTCAATAAAAGAAGCTAACGGCCTCACATCACTAACCTTTCGCAACGGGAGAAGGTGGAGTCAGAGTTGTCTACCCTACGTTGTTAGGAATGTGGTTTCTAGATAATCAGCAAAAAGAAACTTACTAAGATTCGCCATATTTTTTTTAGTTAAATAGTTATTATTAAGGGTGAAACTATTTTTTATTCTATAACATGTATGTTTAACTTTTAACTGCAAATCATTTGCTGAATCAATGCTGAAAATAATATTTACTTTCAGTGATCTGGTTAGAGCACAAATAACCAAGGAAATTTTTATTTAAAAAAATAGCTTCAGGGGTTCTTCACTTCTTGACTTACCAATACACTTTGAGGCTTGAGCTACTATTTCAAAATAAACAAATAATTGGCAAAGTTAGTTGTATATGTGTTTTCTAGAGTCACCATCAGTAGTTATTACAAACTATATAATAACATTTTTTTTTCTTTAATTCCATATGTATATATTGTTCGTTATCAATTCGGCCTAACAAATCTTACTATCGAGATTTCGTGGATGTTTCAAATTAAATGATATAACTAATCTTGTACATTTCTTTCAACAATACTTTCTACTTTTGAATGTTAGGAAGAAAAAATTAATTTGATGGGGGAAAAAAACAAAGTGATAATATATATGTATCTTTTAAAAGGATCTTAGTTCTACTATCACAAATATTCTTGGTATGAAAAAAAAAAAGGGAAATGATAGTGGAAATGATGGGGGAGGGTGGAGTAAATGAATAAAAATGCAGTTTTTTATAGGTTGCATTTGTTATTTGCTTCTAATTAATAAGAAGATAAATATGCAACCTTACGCAGCACATTGAAAAAATAAGAAAGTAAAACCCTTGCAGAGGAAAATTTTCATTTGGCAAACATAATCCATGAGAAGGAAAGATAGAAAAAAAATCCAGTTCTCATAATTAATGTCGAACTCACCTATATACCCATCGGGTCAAGTGGCATAAATAGATGTAAAAGGATGTGTTGTATTGTCGAGCCTTTGTCATGTCTCAATAATGTTCGTTATAAAGGTGAAGGGTCTAAGGTGTTAGGGAAGCGGAGAAAAAGGAGACAAACTTTTTGCCAAGAACATAAAGAAAAAGGAGGGAAGTGAGGTGTGTGAATGCGTGGGTCAGAGATGAGGCAGATATGCCGTGGTCATTTGATAGCACTTGTATGCAGACACAATAACGTGGGTGGGTATTTGGCTTGGGCCTCTCTCTAGGAGCATGTGGAGTCTGTCAGAGAGTGAGGGAAAAACTAACAAAAAAGAAAGGAAGAGGTATAGTATATTTTGGTGTGCTTGATACTTCAAAGAACTTCTATTCATTTTAGAGGTTTATTTACAGACATTTTTATCAATGAAGTGTATGGAGTAACTAATAGTCTTAAAATTCAAGTATTAAGTATATGGAAGTGGGCTAAATACTTTAAGCAAGAATTTTTCCACTTATAATATATGTATTCAATTTGACTTAATCACTACTAAAAGAGAAGGCCTTTAGTTTCTTCTACATTTCAAATTATTTGTACCCCTAATGGAGAAATATGAAATAATTAGATTTTTCCTTTCACAAAGAATGGAGAAATAGGCAACCAAAGCAAGATTTTAGAAACACTTCATTGTGATGCACAGGAGTTGAGAAACCTCCAAATCACCATACAAGATTTGATGAAAAAAGTAGACATAAATGAAAAGAGCACAAAAGGAAAAAGTGTTGAGTTTGGTGAGGTGAAAGGGCATCAATCAAGATTGACATGGGTGCATTTAATACCAACTTACTGTATTGCCAGTAAGATTGCTGAATCAACCCCATGGTAACCATTCAGTCCACATCTTACTGTATTGGCAGTAATATTGCTGAATCACTTGGCAAAGCATCAATCAAAATTGACACGCATGCATTTAATACCAACTTACCAATCAACAAAAAAAACTAAGATACACAAAGTTACCAACCAATAACAACCCATAAGAAAATTTTATATTTTTAATCATTTCTAAACGCACAAAGTATATTTAATAAACAAAAAGTACCTTGTGGTTGTGGCAGCAATAGATTCAAAAGCTTGTTCAGTCCTTATGCTTGTGGCAGCAATACGTTCAAAAACTTCTTGAGTAACTCTTCCAATTGATATAACTTCCTCTGAAAAAATGTAACGAAATTAATTCAAACCCACAATAAGAAGCTTTGTTCACTGCAGTTTCAAATTTCTGCTTTATTAGTCTTCTTTTTTTTTATCAGCAAAGATAAATTATATATATATAACCTGGAAGTACCAGAGGTACTGATTACAGAGTTAGTCACCATAAAAATGGTTCCTCAGTCAGACATCATAAGTCTGATTGGGAACCAAAATATGGGAAGCAAAGTATACATATATTGATCCCTACTCCCTAATGAAACCCCTACTGCTGCAAAAAATGATGTCTCAAGTTACTAGACCATTGACTAAAATGTAATGTAAAGTCCTTCTCCAAATTATGGAGCCAAGTCCACATTAAGAAAGTCGCGTCTTCAAATTACCGAGATTGAAGTTCTTCTAATAATATCCCTAATCATATAACAATATTTAATTGTTTGTTGTTAAGCACATTACTATTTATACACTTTAAATTTATGAAGCTACAAAGTATAAGATTTTTATGATGATATGTTAAAAATAAATTCTGAGTCACTATATGAAAACAAAAACAATGGTATCAATTTTTATTTTGATCAGCAAAGATATTATTTTATAGATATGTAAAGAGTTACCAGAGGTACTATATTACAGCAGTATGGGTACCATAGAAATGGTTCCAAAGTCAGACAAAACAGGTCTGAGAGGGAACCAGTATATGGGTACAGTAAATGTACATCTATTAGTCAAAAATATGTATCCTCTACTGATGCAAAAGCCGTGTCTAATGCTACTTGACCATTGATTAAAATGGATAGTAAAATCTTTCTCAAAGTGCCTGAGCCACGTCCATAGAGTGAATATTGCATCTTCAAACAGTTTGTTAGCATTAAAGGTTGCATTAGAGAACACTATGTTGTTCCTAAGCTTCCAAGTGGACCAAGTTAGAGCCAACCACCAGCATTGCCATCTCTGCATCCTAACACTATGCTGTTCCTAACACTATGTTGTTCCTAACAATGGTATCAATTGAATAATAACTACAATTAATGACTCTAATTTGTTAGGACTAAGCTCAGACATATTTCTTTCTCAAAGTTCTATTCCAGCCATGACCCAAGAGCATTTCTTTTAGACTTTTCCAAAACCTAGTGCCAAATAATTATCCAACTCGAATAGCAGTTGTTGGACTCTAAGTTTCAGTTCAAGCTTAACAATCAGTGTCATACTATTGATCAAAACAAAGCAGGTATAAATATGCAATACTAGACTCAAAATATGCAACAAACACTAGACCTAAATCAGTGTCACAGAAATTGGAAGAAAATATTTTATCCAAGCACAAACTTCAAGCCTTATTCCATGTATTGGGGGGAAGTTATGGCTGGCCATATGGGTAGAGGTGTCATAGAGGAGCAGGTATGGAGGAAGGGACCTTGGACTGCTGAAGAGGACAGGTTGCTTGTTGAGTATGTCAGGTTGCATGGTGAAGGCAGATGGAACTCTGTTGCTAGGCTTGCAAGTAAGAAACACCAAACTTTTTTCACTGTTTTGTTTCTTAATATATATGATTGGATTTTCACATTTATAAGTGACAATATAGCAAAAAAACAACTGAAATTGTTTTCAACTTCTACTGTTCATGTTGGCTACATTCATGTTCACCGGAAGCTCTTCATTTTGAAAATTATACTATTGTCTGGTAGAAATTATGATATGATCTATGTATCTATAGTTTTAGTCAATCTCTACGTGATACGTAGTTGAGTTTTTCAATTCACAATAAAGACTAGATAAAACTCAATATGTATCATGGCTGAAACCATTAATCTGACACTATATATATCAAGACTAGATAATCCTTTTGGCATATTCAACGATGACATTGTTAGGGCAACTCAACACATTAATAATCACATTTTAAAAGTCTTACTTAAGTAAACCCCTAATACTATAACACATATATATCAGCAAACAAGAACTCTGAGTACTTCGACATCCTTACCTTGACAGTAGCAAGATCGCGACACCACTCCAAAGAGCACGACTTCGGCTATGGCGGTGGTGGGAACAACAGGTAGCTAGGGTGGGCACGACGGAGGTCAGGGAACGGCGATGTGAGGGTGGGCACAAAAGAGATCGAGTGGAATGAGTAGAATGTGCGCTAGGTTTTAGGTTTTCGTCGTACAGTTTTCGAATACAGGAGATGAAGTGTTGAATCAATGGAAAGACGAGTATATATAGTACAAAATTTAAGACGGTGTATAAGCAACACCGTCTTTGTATCCTTTTATTTCTACGACGGTGTATTCAAAAGCACCGTCTTCGATAAGTTGAACCAAACGTACAAAGCCGGGGTTATATTCAAACGTCATCGTTTACGAAATGTATCGTTTGAAAATCGTATATAATTACGTAAATGCCACCGCGTTGACTACTACGTCGGCTACTGAATGACCGACGTAGAATGTGCGTCGTAAAATAGGATATTTTTAGTAGTGCATGGAGCTTGCTGTTGCAGGAGTGTCCACTGCCAATAAGCCTGAATCGTAATTGCCCATTGACTTGTAGATATTGATCAATTACGTGTAGAGAGGTCCTATCATTAATGATCATTTTTATAAGGAAGTGGAGATAATAATATTTTTCATAATTTAGATAGAGTATCATTGTCTTTTTCTGGCATCCAATCTTTTGATCATATTCTTAGTTGTATTCATTGAAAATATTTTGAATGAAATGAAGCCTACACATTCTACACATGCGTATAAGTATCAAGCCATGTAGGTGCCAACTAAGAATTATGCCACTATGGGATTTACATCTTGGATTTTAATACATATAGTTCTATCATGACTCATATGTGTCTAAAACTTAATAATGGCTACCAACATTGGATTTTCATATGGTGGTGTAAACGAAGTTGATCATTCCAATATTTGTTTATCAGTTCAATTAAAAAAAAGATAAATTACATTTTAATTTCTTATAATTTTGCTTAAAATACTTTACTCTCTGTTACCTTACCTGAACTATAGAATTTGATATTTTATCATCTTATGTTTTGTTTTAATTTATTATCGCATTGATAATTTAGTACATTTTATCTATTTTCTAAAGATTATTTTACTCTCGATTTTTAGTTCAAAAAATAGTATATATGTAAAAAAAAAGTTGAGCCACTAATAATGGAGATTTATATAAAAGATATTTTCTTTAAATTGTTGTTTTAAGTTGAGCAAATATTTTTAAGAAATACTCGTAATTTTTTAAACAAAAACTGTAACATAAGTGGCCTAAATATACTCTTTGACCATTAGGCTTGAAAACTATTTCATAATATTTTTATTGCGGAAAGTGAAAACTATGAATCTAGATTATATAACTATAAATAAATGTTTTAAGATTAAAAGTTAGTCGGTGGTTACATGACAACTTAATAAAGTCATCAAGTGCTTTTTTAAAAAAAAAAAAAAAACAACCATTCAAATATGATTTAATAGTGTAGATTTAAAGTTTTCATTTTTCAATTAAAACTTTTGTCACTAGAATCTGGTATTTGTGGTGACTCTTTTGTTGTTTTAATCAGACTAGAGAGAACCATAATGCAAATGATTTTTTGAGGTCTGACTTTTCAAACTCTAATCACGCTGTGCAGTCCCTTGAACACGTACATTTGTTGCCTTTGTCTCTTTTAGTTAAAGAAACCATTGTATCTATTGCTCTTTCTTATTTTGTTCTTCATCTATTGGAATTTGGAAATGTGACTTTTATTTGCTATTAAATTCAAATCCTTCTGCAGTGACAATGCTGAATTATTGACTCAAATTGTTGTAGGTGACCATTGTTATGGAACAAATGTTGCGCCTGCTTCATACCTGTGCCTTACCTCTAGAAGATGTAGACTTCATAAATTATGATGGGAAGACAATGAACAAGCTGTTGCTGGAGGTTGGTTGTTTGGTACCTTTGTTTTCACATCCAAGGGATTGATTCTGCAGAGCATAATATTATTCCTGAAAGATTGCCAATTTACTTTTATGACTCTATTTCATGATGATGTCAATGTTAACTCATTTTGACCTTAATCTCTCTTGTCCTTTCCATTAGTGTATGAATGTTAATATTTATATATTTTTAATGACTTCACTTGAAGAATAACATTATGATTTGTTTATTCACATACATTTTGTCCTTTCTTGTAAGTGTATGCATATAAATATCTTAGATCGATTAATGTTTCACTTAAAATGCATTTTGCTTACAGCTAGCTAGCAAGCTAGACTGAAACCAAAAACAGAAAAACCAAAGTGCATGTCATTTCAATATTCATGATAGGGTGGGACGATAAAAATGAAATTTGTTATGCTTTGATGTATCAGGTTTCTGTGTTTGATTTAGTTGTCCAAGGAGGTGACTCAGTTTGGGAGGGTCTTTGAGTGTATAATGGAAACATATTTAAGCTTGAGGAACATCTAGACAGGTAGCAGTGCAGGCTCAGGAAGTAGAATTCAATAATGACCTACACTAACAGCTATTAACTGATCAATGGAACATGCATAGATTGAATGATTGATATAATACTCTCCATAGATTATATTAATATTATTCTTGTAATGTATTATCAATGGACCGTGATGCCAAGTCAATTTGATGGGCTTTAGTGGTACTAATGGTTGGATGGCAGTGCTTCTCTCATTCAATTTTAGGATAATTCTAGCAAACAATTTATGGCTGATGTAAGAAAAGTCTGACATACCGTGCTGTTATTTTCTTGAAAATTTTCTATCGAGCTTTATTCAACCTAACTAATAGTTAAATTATTAAAAAATATAAAATTATGATAAAAAAAATTCTAGACTCTAAAGCAAAACTCATCTGTATTTGTTGACAAGTTCTGACTTATAAGTGTGGATATTTTTCAGTAATGTATTTTGATTTCATTTCTCATGAGTTCAACTAAACTTGTAGGTTGATCACTTATTGTATACTAAATTACTAACAGTATGATTTCATTAGTAAAAACATAAGGTCTCTATCAATGTGGTTGATCTCTAAGCTTTGTTGCTTCTTGTCAGGATGTTTGATTCAGCAAAAGCTTTAGCTTTTGAGAATGTTCCAACTCGAGATAATGTGAGTCTGAAGATGCTTTCTATTCTTTTGTCATGTATCACTCAAAATGTTTGCTTATTTTTTATAGACTCTGATAGTACTGGATCACCAAAGTGCTTATTTTGCCTATGGTCTTGTCTAGTTCTTTCACAATGATGAATGTGTTTCTAACAAATTGCAGATTAAGGAAGCTATTTTCAAAACCCTGATTAGGAATCGAATGTTTGAAAATTCCCACATTCGACTTTCTCTAACACAAGGAAAGAAGGTCTAATCTCTTACTTTGTTTCATTTTTCTGCAGTTGTGCAATCAGCATTACATGGTTGAGGCTACCAGGTTGTGCTGGATGAGGCTACCAGGTTTTATTGTTATTGACTTGGAAAAGTATCATTAACTTGGATGAGGCTGCCAGCTAGGCTTCTAGGTTTTTGCAGTTGTGCAATCAACATTACTCTGTTTCATTTTTCTGTAGTTGTGCAATCAACATTACATGGATGACGCTGCCAGGTTATGTTGGATGAGGCTGCCAGGTCAAATCTCTTACTCTTGTCTAAGTTTTATTGTTATTGACTTGGAAACATCCAGCATTACATGGTTGAGCCTGCCAGGTTTTTAGCATAACCTATATCCACAAGATCTATGAACTAGTTTCTTATTTTTATATAGTTTTTATTCACTGACATGAAAACTTAATATGATAAGAAGATACAAAGAGGTCCATTAGAACAGGTTTCTCTCTTATCCATAGTTTCTTTGTTCTTGCTTCTTGTTAACTCTAATTTAGACTAATTATAGAATAAGATATATAATGGATGATCTTATCTTCATATTGTCAACATGTTTAATTTAAATTTTGATATTTTTAAGTTGATCTATTTTTTAAAATGAAACTTTGAATAAGACGCACATTTCATAAAGTGATTTATTTCAGGATTTGTAGATGTGCTTTTTTATTTTTTGTACTGATTGTAATTATTAGCATTTTGGAGGCATTTGATATACAATGAGTTCGGAAACAAGTGATTGGGAAATTAACTTATGAAATAGTTTGAATTGGTTCAGTTTTAATTGTAATAGGAAGAATATTATTAATGGTTTTTTTTGTTCATGCACTGATAATTTTTAATACACACTTTTTTTAAAATTTTTAATATATTTTTTTTGTTACTATAAGTTCGTGTTCTTTTAATTTTAATCTTTGTAAGTTTTTATTCATTTTTAGCTTTTTTAAATTTTTGTTCCTGTAAGCTTTTTTTAATTATGGTTTCTATAAGCTTAAAGTTAAAAGGACTAAAAGAGAAAAAATTAAACATTAAAGGATGTATGCTTTCTAAGATGGTTATTACATCAGGATCGTCTTAGAAAGTCTATTCGACCCTACTTTTTAAGACGGATCTAATGTAATAACCGTCTTAGAAAGTAGAGTCTGACAGACTTTTTAAGATGGTTTTGATGTAATAAACGTCTTAGAATGTCTACTCTTCTAAGACGATTCTTAAATTACCGTCTTAGAATGTCAGTTTTTTAAGACGTTTATTACATCAAAATCGTCTTAAAAAGTTTGTTTTTTCAACAACAGTGTTTTTTGGGATCGCCGTTAATTAAAATTCACTTTTAACGATGTTGACTATTACGACGGTTCTTAATTGTCATTAAAAACTCAATTTAACCGTCGTAAAAAAGCTTTATTGTAGTAGTATATACTTCACCACTACTTCCTCCAAGTTTCATCTTTCTTCTTAACTAGTATCGCTAGAATAAAAAATGAGTTTGTGTTGTGTCTGATTTCTCCTGAGCCAGCAACTCACCTACTTGCTTCTTGTAGAAGCAAAGCTTCATGAAGAATCAAGATTGATTCAAAATTGTTTTGATGATAACAAAGGTGATGACAAAAAGCTCAAAGGTCAATTCATGATAATCAAAGAATGAGTTCAAGATGTTCAAGATGATCAAGATTGAATCAAGAACACTTCAAGGTTCAAGAGGAAATTTGATTTCAAGAATCAAGAATCAAGATTCAAGGTTCAAGTTTCCAAGAATCAAGATTCAAGGTTCAAGATTCAAGACTCAAGATTCAAAAATCAAAAGGAGACTTAATCAAGATAAGTATGAAAAGGTTTTTTCAAAAACTGAGTAGCACATGGATTTTTTTCAAAACATGTTTACCAAAGAGTTTTTACTCTCTGGTAATCGATTACCAGATTGTTGTAATCGATTACATGTAGCAAAATGTTTTTGAAAAAAGTTTTCAAATGAATTTACAACGTTATAATTGATTTCAAAATGTTGTAATCGATTACAATGTTTTGGTAATCGATTACCAGTGTGTTTGAACGTTGAAATTCAAATTCAAATGTGAAGAGTCACATCCTTTCACATAAAAGCTTTGTGTAATTGATTACACTAATCTGGTAATCGATTATCGGTGATTGTTTCTGAATAAATCAAAAGATGTAACTCTTCAAATGATTTTTGACTTTTTCAAATTGGTTTTAAGTTTTTCTAAAAGTAATAACTCTTTTAAATGGTCCTCTTGACCAGACATGAAGAGACTATAAAAGCAAGGCTTTGTTTTGCATTTCAAAACTATCCAAACGAATCCATTCAATCAATCTATCTATCCAATCTTTGAATCTCTTTGATCTTCTTCTTCTTTGTGCCAAAAGTTTTTCAAGAGTTTTCTGGTTTTCTAAACCTTGAAAACTTGTTTTATTCTTTCTTTTCATTCTCTTCTCCCTTTGCCAAGGACTAACCGCCTGAATTCTTTTTGTGTCACTCTTCTCTCTTTTCCAAAAGAACAAAGGACTAACCGCCTGAATTCTTTTGTGTCTCCCTTCTCCCTTGTCAAAGAATTCAAAACGAAACAGTTTGAGAATTCTTTTGATTCTTCCCTTTCCCATATACAAAAGATTTCAAAGGACTAACCGCCTGAGAATTATTTTATATCCCCATTCACAAAGTTTCAAAGGTTTAACCGCCTGAGATCTTTGTCTTAACACATTGGAGGGTACATCCTTTGCGGTACAAGAAGAGGGTACATCTACTTGGGTTTGACTAAGAGCAAGAGAGGGTACATCTCTTGTGGATCAGTTCTAGTGGAGGGTACATCCACTAGGTTCAAAGAGAACAAGGGATGGTACATCCCTTGTGGATCTTTACTTGTAAAAGGATTTTTACAAGGTTGGAAAAGAAATCTCAAGGACCGCAAGTCGCTTGGGAACTGGATGTAGGCACGGGTTGTTGCCGAACCAGTATAAAAACTCTTGTGTGTTTGTCTCCTTCTTCCCTACTCTTTTACTTTCCGCTATGCATTTTAATTTCCGCTTTTACTTTTGGTTAAGTTTCTCTTCTACTCCTTATTCACTTAACAACATAGTAAAAGCCTTAGAAGAGTGTTTTTTAATTAATAAAGGTTTAGGAATAATTAATTCAACCCCCCTTCTTAATTATTCTGAGGCCACTTGATCCAACACTTCTCAATCTCATCCTTTTGATGATAGGCATAAAGAAAAAGTACACTTCTTAGCTTACTATTATGTTGCAGGATGAGTGATGTTTATGAAAAGTTATTATAGAAAAAAAAGTGATGTTTAGTTAAGACTTTAGAGACAAAAATAAGCTTGAAAAAGAAGAAAGAATATTTTATTGGCAATGTTTCTTCTGTAGATGAAATATATAGCAAGTATAACTCCTAAAGTTGCAGCAATGGAGATTACAATTATTATTTGAGTCCTTCTTGTCCCTGATAGATGACTCTTCACGGTTGAGTTTGATCAAACAAAACAAAAATTGTTAAATTCGACAATGAAGGACCAAGATTAAATTCCCAAAGATTGAAACTATGGTAAGAAGAATAAAAAAAATAGAGATATAGGATTGGGGACTAACATATAAAGCCAAGAAATGCACATTTTGTAACTGATTTGCTCATTTCAGTGTTATTCCAATATTAACCACTTTTTTCCTTTTCTCCATTTTTCTATCTTCCACTTTTTCCTTTTTGCATTTTCTTTCTTCCACTATCTTCTTCCCATGAATTCTAACATGGTATCAGAGCAATATTATTTCCTCTCCGCGGCCACTATCGACCAACATCTCCGTTCACCGTTGTTGTCATCTTCAATCACGAGTCACAGATTCCGGCCAACACCAACCTTCATTCAATCCTTACTCATCTTTTCCTCATATTTCCCTTTTCAATTTTTCGATTACATTTTCCTAAAATTTCTTCAAAACACAAAACCCTAACATTTTTCCTTGCCTCTGATTTCTGGCCAATCTAAGTCGTGATTCGTGAAACCACCACCACCAATAAATTCCTCTCTACATTCACAATAGAACCCCTAAACATTTGTCACTACCATCGCATTTCTGGCCACAATACTCCGCCGTGACAATGATTTTCAATTGTCATTTTACATTTGCAACAAAACCCCTCTGTCTTTTTTGGTCTCCGCTACCGTGAGGCGATTTCCGATCGCCGTGCGTCGCCTTCCTTCACCGTGAGTGGTAATTTTCAGTTAGTATGCATATGGAACTGTTATCTCAAGCTTTATGTCGAATTTGATGCCCTTGAGTTTGGTAGATCTCGAGGTTCTCTCGATATCTAGCATTGCCGAGTTTTTGCCTACAAGGTGTTTGATTAAATGCTTCTGAAGATTTTGAAGATATTGACTATTGTTTGAAGTCTTGCACTATTTTAGAAAGGCACACACCAACTGTTTGGTGATCAATCCTTTCATCGTTTCATTGATATTTGACCTATTTTGACTTATTGTTTTCAATCTTTCAAGCTTGTTTTGATGATTGTAGCTTTTTCCATGTGTGGTGGTTAAGCATTGTTCATTTGTTTGCTTTTGTTCATGATGATTAAGTATTGTTTTAACTTCTCTCATGGATGGTTAAGTCTAGGTTGCTTCTGTTGTGACTCCCCATTTTTCATAAATAAATTAAAAAGGTTTTTAGTTAAAAATAAATAGAGTTTTAGAAAATGTTGAGCTTTTTATAATTAAATAAATAAGGAGAAATAATTTTATTGAAATAATGGGTTGAATGAAAATAAAAAGGATATTTGATTTATTCATTTGATAGGAAATAAAATAGAGTATTTGTTTATAAAATAATAAATACATAATAATAGAGTAAATAATAGGCCGAGAGTACCCTAGCTATAAATAGATACATGATAGGTAAGTTTTTAGACTTTTGCGCTTACTCTTCCTCTCAATTTCCTTTTCCCTTCTCCTTCTTCCAAAACTCTCTCTTTTTCCCACATACACTTAAACCTGTCTCAGTAAAATGAAGATCTCAGACTCGTTACCCGTTGGATTGTCATGAAATTTGAGCACCAGGTTAGGAACTCATTTCTGAACATTTTCTCCGTTGAAAATTGTGAAAAAATGTCGAAGGTGATAGAAATTCTCTTCTCATAGTAACCTTCTCCTTTCCCGTAGAGATCCAAAACCTGTCCCAGTAAAACTACGATCCCGGACTCGATAACTGTTGGATCATTGTGAAAGTTGGACACCGGGTTTGAAATTCATTTCCGCATATCTTCACTATTTTGGATTTGTAAAACGATGTCTGGGGAGGGAGAAATACTCATTGCACGTAGACAGTAGAATGAAGGCTTCAATTTCTTCTCCTTCTATCTAACATTTGAAAACCTTATCAGAGCAACCAGAGGAAAAGCTTGAGGAATGTTAGGGAACCGTTAGAGATGTTGCTATTGCTGCCGAAACACACATGAGCCCGCTTAGAGGTAAGGAATGAGTTTATCGCAATTGAGGTTAGAATGAATATGTGTAGGAATCCATAGGAGATCAAATTTGGGTTTATTTTGGGATGTTTATTGTATTGAAATTCTTCTTGTATGATTATGTGAAATTTTTTTAGGGGTTTTACTCCCCGTGGATTGAGAAATATTTTTGTATAATTTGTTTGTGTTTTTGATAGGATTAATGTGATAATTAGTTATATTGGGATCATGAAATTATTATTGAAATTGTGTACAAGTGATAAATTAAATATGTGATGAATTGTGGGATAACATGTTGCTTTGAAATTATAATATTATTATTGAGATTGAATATAAGTGCAAAGTTGAACATGTGTTAATTTATGAGATACACATAAACATGTGATGGTGGATTGTGAAATTATGAGATGTGAAATTTTGGACATAAGATTTGGTTGTGAATAAATGTGTGTTTAACATTTGATGTGACAAGACTTGTGTTGTGAGTTGTGAATTATACAATAACCCGACCAGTGTTTACCTTGAGAAAAGTGTTTATGCACAATGTTAAAGGGAAAGTGTAGGTTTTCTTGTTAGGAACCAGTGTTAAATTGTAGCGAAATGTGTTAAACATGTTGAAACACGAGTGTAAGGTCATGGGTATTATATAATTCATAAGAAGTGTCTGTGTGTAAAAAGAATTGTTTTAGGGGTTGAACCTGAATCAAAAAGGTGAGGCCCTAACGGATTCTTCAAAGTCTAGGCCTTGCGGGTAAAGACACTCAGTTTGAGTGCTCTTTTAAGCCTATGTTGATCCCATATGGTTGGAGCATTCTCGCAAAACGGAGTGACCCTGATTGACCACCTTATGATTTTACTTAGTGAGAGTGACCTAACATACTCATTGTGTGGTGTGACTTGTTATGTACTCTTAAGCGTCCTAAGGTGGTTTTTCACTGATATGATACCACATTACTTATAGGTTTGAGTCTTAGTGTATTTGTTGCATAATACTTATGTATTTATTGATATTGATTGATTTAGTGATATTGTGTTTTGACCTTTAAGTACATGAATGATGTGAAAATGAATGAGACGTGTTGTGTTGTGATGTGATGTTACGCGACAAAGTGGTGGAATTAAGTGAGCTATATTTAAGTAAGTTGTATCTCATTTACATTATATGTATATCTAGTTGTCTCGTTTCTCTCTATTAGTTAGGAATGTGATAACTCACTCCCCGTGTATTATTTGTGTTTGGATTCTGTGATGATCTCGAACTTTGTGTTTATGGGAGTAGATGGTTAGGTGAATGACTATGGAGACCCTCATGCTAGAGGACGCAGAAACACAATGCTCTAATAGGATGTGACATTGGGATATAGGTTTCTATATTAATTGCATAAAGTCTTGGACGACCTTGTTTGAGCTGAGATGATTTTATTATTTATTTGGACAAACTTTATTATGATGCGAAAAAAGTGAATGTGAGTCTTTTACCCTTTTGAAAGGATTTTATTTAAGTGTTTTAAGAAATTTTAATTAATTATAATTTCTTTTGCTTTTATTATTAGTACATATATGTATGGGTAGAGGGTGTCACATCTGTCTTGAGTGGTTAAGCATTATTTAGCTTCTACTCTTGATGGTTAAGCTTTGATGATTTGAGCTTCTGCCAAGTGGTCTTGTTGTTGCCTTCACTTGGTGGTTAAGCTTTTATTTGCTCATTTTTTGCCTTTGATGCTTACTTTGGACCCTTGATTTGTTGGGGTGAATGCTCTGGAGACGTTGGAAGAAGATCAAGGAGGCCGATGTTGGTCAAAGACTTCTAAGAGCTATGCACCATGGTCGTACCTATATTTTGATTTGTTTCTATATTTTTGTTTTGATCGATATATTTCTAACATGTTTAGTTATATTCCAGTTTTCAGACTTTATTTCCTTTTCCTTTGATATAAATGTATTATCTTCTCCAAGACACTTTCAGCTTGCGGGGGTATTGGAGATATAGGATTAGTGACTATATAAGCCAAGAGATACACATTTTGTAATTGATTTGCTCATTTGAGTATTATTCCAATATTAACCACTTTTTTCTTTTCTCTATTTTCTTTCTTCCACTATCTGCTTCCCATGAATTCTAATATATAGAATAAAAAAAGGATTAATTGGAAAAGTCAATAAAATATTTACCTAATTGTGAAGGATGTAACCTTATATATAAATGTTGCCCACTTTCCTGAACTGGAAACAGTTTTATGTCAAATAAATTACTAAACCACATGACACAGCCACTTTCTACTACACTTATATTAGAATTTGTATATGTCATACAAGAACAATCATTCAAGCAGTTGGTTTTGTATTGCTCCAAATCAATAGTCTCATCTAAATATGTTCTTTTAGTATCTGGCATTTTCAAGCCATTCACGTAAGCAAGCCCATCATACTTGCAACACAATGGATGTTTGAGGACACATTCTTGGGACCAGTCCATTGAGTTCCATTTTCAGGAGATTTAGGCTTGAACCCTTTTAAACAATTTCACATTGATGAAGCAGTAGTGCTATAGAATGAATTGGCTCCACAAACCCCATAATGGTCGCAGTAGTCTCCTGGCCTGGTTGAATAAGGCATCCATGATTTCTTAGTGCCTGAACATGCATAACGAGGACGTTCTTGTGTGGTTTGGTTAAGTACCACTTATGATAATAAACTAATATGGTTTAGGATCCACGTGTACGAAACCTCTTCCTTGTTGGAGACAAACTTGTAATGGTAAACGAGATTGTTAAGTACTAGCTTGCCACAAACCATTCCATGGTCCAACTCTGGTACTTTTTTGTTCCATTCATCATAAAGAACTCCAGATAGAGATGCAGCACAATACCCCATGCGAAGTCTCCTGGTGTTGGATCATCAGCACTATTCCAAGCTGCAAGGTGAATACTGGGATTTCTTTTGAGGTCCTATCTAATCGTCATTTCTGACAGCATTGTATTAGAAGGATAATCAAAGCTTTGCCACAGATATGCCTCTTGATTTGCTGCACTCGGTTCTCTTATCACAACATTGCCAGAATCCAAGAGCTCTGCCACTGGATTCTTTGCTTCTTTTGGAGAACTTGTGGACCAAACAACCGTGTTGTTGTGCGTAAGGACCAAATGGTCAGAACTTTTTAGTCTCAAGAGGGCAGAGGAATCATTGATTGGGTTCCCACCGTTTGCAACCAAACAATGTCTTGAGACTAAATATTCTTGAACCAAAATCCCGAGGTTGCTTTTGTTTGGATTTCCAAGATTGAAGAAACCAAGCTCAAAGGTTCCACGTGGGGAAACTATGGTCTTTCCAAAACTGAGGGATTGGGACTGCGAAATGGATCATGTGGTCGCTGCTATGTAAAATACAAGAGAAGAGAAAAATAGTATATAAGGTATAAAACTCATCAGAGTAAAAACTATACTGCATAAGTATTCGGATAGGACATTAAATCGCCCATACAGACACCTAGTGTGCAACATACCCTATAAAGTCGATATTCATTCGACCATGTACTTACATATTTTGTATATGTTTCGGTCTTCAACATATATAAGTGTTGAGTACCATTGAGCGTCAGTTATAGTTAATAAGCCCACTTAAAGGTAATTGTCTAATTAGAAGCATTTAAATTAGGTTAATTACTACATGCAGGCCCAAAGAAATCCAAGGTCCAATAAGATTAGTATATAAAGGGAAGAGTACTCAGGTAAAAATCATTGTTGATTTGAATATTCCCTTTATATCATCTATGGCTTTAAATTGAATCTTTACTAGAGCATCAAAGTGTTTTTTACAAGTACCATCCTCTTTTTTTGTCTCATACATCGAAGATACGAACAAGTTACTAGTGACATAGCAAGTAATCCTTCAGCTTAAGCGATAATGTGTCTATTTGTGACAGGAACAAGAACAAACTTCATTGAGTACTAACTACTAAGCTAAAGAGTTAGAGCTTAACACAGCCACACTGAAGACAAACAAAACTGAAACCACTCAAAAAAAAAAAAATGGCCCCCCTTTGGTGCATTTCTAGATCCATCCCTGGATAGAGAGAAGCAAGTTCAAGAGAACAAAATTTAGGGAGTATACTGAAGTTATGAATGGATTAGTCAGTGGCTCGTTGATGATTAATAAACAATGACAAGTTACGAGTACATGAAGCAGAAGGCAGAGACTCTCTAACTTGTCATGTAAATGCAAATCACATGAGCTTTTCAATAGAATTTTCAATACATTTCGTGATTTACATGTTTTGCTTCTGTTGTTCTAGCCTGTGTGGATAGAAGGACCTCGGTCTTGAATATTGCGGCTCAATCATTGTCGGTGTAACCTACGAGCTTGACCCTTGAGCATATGGAAAAAACAATATGAGAAAGTAGCATAAGAATTATGGATGCTCATAAGGAGGACTATTTACCAAAGTTGTGAAACGCCCACTTAACTTATGACTTTAATAAAAAAAGATGTGGTAAATTACCAATTTCATCCCAAAACTATAAAAAATGTAATTGAGATTGGGGTGACAGTTTAGTCTTTGAAAATACGATACGGTGATAATCCGGCCTTTTAAAGAAAAAAATTGTAAAGTATTTTCTAAAAATGTAAAAAGTGTATCAAAAATATTTTGTCATTAAGTGTTAAACATTAACTTTAGGTCCTGTGTTAAATAGTCGTTGACCTTTACAGTTTAATTAGTGTCAAATTAGTCCTAAAAAATTAAAATTTAATGTCAAATTTATTCTTGAAAATTACAGCTTAGTCACAAAATGGTCCACAAGAAAATTGTATAAATTAAAGTTGACGCGCCACACTTTATGATAAGACTTTTTTATACTTTCAATGACTATTTTAATATTTGTTCCGTCAAGAACTAAATAGTCATCGCTTTACACTTTTAATGACAAAAGTGACTATTTACCCCCAAGAAATTACTAAATGAACTAATGAATAAATCACGCTGATAATAATAAGGATAAATGGTCACTTTTATCCTTGAAAGTGTAAAGTTGTGAATGAATAGAATACACACAAGAAGAGGGATTCAAACGCTATGAAAGTATAGTGATGTACAATTAAGGATAGTTCAAAGAAATTAATCAGTACTACCAATACCAACAAGATGCATATCCTTTTTGGTAGTCCATCACTTAAGAACTCCACAATTAAGTATGTTTGACTTGAAGTAATTTTGATATGAGTGACCTCGTAGGAAGCATATGAGTGAGGCTAAAGCACATTAAAATGTCTAGTGTTTGTTTGTGAGGACACTTATCAATTCTAAAAATAGTCAGACATTACAAGTGATATTAGAGCTAGTTGTTAATATCTTAAAAAATGTTACCTACAAAGAATTCTGACTGATAACCAACAAGAAAGTTGATTAAGGTGTCATCGACTGAAATATAGTAGAGTGTGAGTTATCAAGATATTGACTTTTAGAGACATAACAACCTTGTTTATACCAATTTTTCTAGAGGTTTCTATTTTCTTAATATATTTTCATTTAAAAAAAATTGTATTTTGAAACTGAAATGGATACATGATTCTTCAATTTAATAACAATAACATTCATTTAATGGATAGTTAAGTATAATTGAAAGGGATGTACATTAAAAAGTGAAAATGGAGTTATATTCTAATGAAATGTTAGTGAGAACATAGAATTGAGAGTAAGGGCGATGTATGAAAATGGATGACTTGGCACAATAATAGAAAATATTGCATGGTTTATCCTAACATGTTAACATTATGCTTTGCGCATGCATATATATATATATATATATAATCGTTGAGTAAAGATAATTAATTAATCGAATTTTTAGTCAGAAATTGGTTGGTAATAATAGACATAATTGATGATACTTTACCCTTATATCATGATAATCAAAATAAATAAAAATAATAGATAGATAAAGAAGAAATCGACATCAAACCATCCCAATATGCACTTCAATTTTGTAGATTAAAAATAAATTATATCTAATTTACAAGAGAACTGCTCTCCTATTCAGTATGAAATGATACATATATATATATATATATATATATATATATACCGAATGAGTACGAAATATATGTGGCTTCTTTCTACTGGTTACAGATTAAATTAAAAGAGTATACGGAAAAACAGAATTGAAGGAAACCATGCAACAACTGATGATTTACATTTTGGTACTTCTCGTGCAAAATATCCTTCATACCATTCAGCAATTTCCTTTACAACAATATCCACCTATCTCGTTGATTATCAGCGAGCAGTTAATAAGGTTATGGACATCGCATTGGTTGAACTACATGAGCTTGAATTTGCTTCAATAGATTCCTTCTTCACAAAATGCCCTGGCTCTTTAGGTTCATCCAATTGCACCTCATCACTCCCCAACAAGAGAACCACTGAGGTCATTGTAGGCCTATCCTCTGGGTATTGTTGCACGCACAAGAGCCCAATATGGATGCAACGTAACACTTCAGACGCAATGCATGAATCCTCCATGTTTGGGTCAACTATTTGTAAAGCCATATCTTTTTTCCACAATGTCCACACCTAAATCACAAAAGAAGAAAATTGTTTTTAGCCAAACAAAATTGTTCAACATGTCAAGTTTAACATAGATAAATTAAAATCAGCCAAGTGCTTACATGATCAACAAGGTGAACAATTTGCTTCCCACTAGAACATCTACTTTTCTTCCCACATATAATCTCCAACAGTAAAACACCAAAGCTGAAGACGTCAGATTTTATAGAAAATTGCCCATCGATAGCATATTCTGGTGCCATGTACCCACTGCAATTAACCGTTCAGGGAAAGTAATATTAGTGCGCGTTTGGATACCAAGCAAAATAAATTCTAGCCTCAAAAATCATGGTGAATAATTGAAAGTTTAGAAGCAACAAAGAGTTGCTTTGCTGTGATCGTGAAAAACTAAGCAAGGTGTGGTGACCACACCGCATACCCAAACATGCACTGAATGCGTCATGTAGCTTAAAAACAACAAAATGGTGCTGAACAGTTAAGACACTTACTATGTTCCAACAATTCTATTTGTATTTCCTTCAATATTCTCTTCTCCAAAAGTTTTAGCCACTCCAAAATCTGAAATTTTTGGATTCAAAGTATCATCTAGTAAAACATTACTTGCTTTGAGATCTCTATGGACAATCCTCAATCGAGAATCTTGATGAAGGTACATAAGTCCCCGAGCAATTCCACAAATTATGTGGAAACGCTTTGGCCAATCTAGCAATTTCCCTTTGGTAGAATCTGTGGTACTCATAGAAATCATAGCAACTTCATTATTAAGTATTGAAAATGCAAGCTATCACTATAGTCATAAAACACTGGTGAGTTCTATTGTAAGATTTCATGATATTCTTTACCAAATATGAAGTAGTCAAGGCTGCCGTTAACCATGTATTCATAAACTAGCATTTTCTCTTTTTTCTGAATGCAACAGCCAAGAAGCTTTACAAGATTTCTGTGTTGAACTCTTGCAATCAGTTTTACTTCGTTTACGAACTCGCTCATTCCTTGATCCGAGTTCTTTGAGAGTCTCTTCACAGCAATTTCTAGCCCACTGGCTAATTTTCCCTGCATAATCACATTCATGAGTAGATTCTCTTTATACTATAATTATATAGATATTTTACTCGTGGAGTGTTTGAGTATTATTATTAGAATCCAAATATTGAATTACCCAATATACAGATCCAAAGCCACCTTCTCCAATCTTGTTTCCCTCTGAGAATTTGTTTGTGGCTACAATGATTATTGACAAATCAAGCAATGGCAGATCCAGATCATTCACATAACTTTCATTGTTATATTCGGCCATTGATTTCTCTGAAAAAAGAAAACAAATATTATGTGAATATTTTTTATGCCTTCGCATTATTAAAATATAAAACTATGAAATTCCGTCAAGAGACACATAACAGAACCCTGCTATAAGGCCACCTAACCAATTTCACCGCTTACTCTGAAAACCAAATAATTTGAATAATAGCACTTGTCAATGGAATTTAGTAATGGACAAATAGCAGAATTCTACTTAAAATATTCTGTGCAGAACTATTCAGCTATGCGTTTTAGTCAAATATGAGAAAAGAGAAGAATAACTTTACCATAAATTTTCCTTCTGTAGAGAAAATAAATAGCAAGTATAACTCCTATAGCTGCAGCAACGGAGGTTGCATACATTATTTTAGACACCTTGTGCCTGATAGAATCTTCATCAAAGAAAATAACAAGGATTAAATTTCATATTAACACTAAGGTGAGAAGAATAACAAAAGGATTAATTGAAAAAGGTAATAAAGTATGTACCTAATTCGGAAGGAGGCAACCTTATATATAGACGCTGCCCACTTTCTGGTGCTGGATACAATTTGATGTCTAATAAATCGCCAAACCACATGACACAGCCACTACCTGTTCCACTTATATTTGAATTGGTATATGCCATGCAGGAACAATTATTCAAGCACTTGGTTCTGCATTTCTCAAGATCAATACTCTCGTCCACAGACGTATTTGTAGTATCTGGCACTTTCAAACCATCAACATGAACAAATCCATCAAGCATGCAAGTCAGTGGACTTTTCAGGCGACATCCTTCTGTCCGATACATTGAGTTCCATTTCTCCGGAGACTTCGGCTTGAACCCTTTTAAGCAGTCACACAATGGCGATGCAGTGGAGCTGCAAAATGAATTGGCCCCGCAAACGCCATAATAGTCACAGTACTCTCCTGGCATGGTTGAGTAGAAGTTCCACGATCTAGTGGCCTCGGACCACACGTAGCGAGGACGCTGTTGCGAGGTTTGGTTGAGAACCACTTTTGTGATCAAGCTAGTCTGCAATGTCCACATGTAGGTAACCTCGTCCTTGTTGGAGACAAACTTGTAATTGAAAACAGGATTAGGCTTCATCTCGGGCATGCCGCTGAAACGCAAGCCGTTCCACGGTCCAAGTCTGTGGTGCTTCTTTGTTCCACTCATCATGTAAATTTCAGGATAGGGATGAAGCACAATAATCCATGATAAGTCTCCTGGGGTTGGATCATCATCACTCTTCCATGCTATGAGTCTTCTATTTATCTTCCTTTTAAGGTCCCAACCAATCTTCATCCCTGCCAACATCGTGTTAGAAGGGTAATCAAAACTTTGCCACAAATATTCTTTCCCTTCTAGCTTTGCTTCATTCTTCTCTCTTATCACAAGATTACCAGAATCCAATAGCTCTGCCACTGGATTCATTGCTTCTTTTGGAGAACTTGTGGACCAAACATGATTATTGTAGTGTGTAAGGACCAAACTGCCAGGACTGTTTAGTTTCAATATGGCTGAGGAGTCATTGATTGGGTTGGCACCGTTTGCAACCCAAACAAATGTTTGATCCGGATAGCTCTTGTACCGAATTGCGAGGTAGCTTTTGTTTGGATTTCCAAGATTGAAGAAACCAAGTTCAAAGATTCCTCTTGGGGAAACTATGGTCTCTCCAGGACTGAGGGATTGGAACTGTGAATTGGATGGTGTGTCTGCAGCTATGGAAACTACAAGAGAAGAGACAAAGAGTGTATAAACTATGATACTCATTAGAGAATGAATAAACTTCGTGGAGTACTAAGCTTGAGAGTTAAGTTTGCATATAACATGCTGAAGACCAAGAAAACTGAAAAAAAGGGTATATATAAAGGAGGAGTGCTAACATCCTTCTAAAAACATTGTCTCTAATGAGTAAAATTTAATAAAAATTATAAAATTAAAAGAGAAAATTGTTAAATATGATATGTGTCTCAGAATATTTTCAAATTTTTAATAAATTTCAATCCATAAAAAAATAAATTCAAAAAAAGTTGTCAAAAAATATGCTCTTTGAATTTTTCATATGTATAGAGAGAGAGAAACAAAGAGGTGCTAGTCCAAGATACCAAAGTTTACGACACATAGTAAACGGCCAAATGCATGAACAATAATGAAGTCAGCTCATGCACAAAATTTGCAAGGGTGGACAAGACGACAAGTACACTGCTGGATGCTGAACTAAGAAAAATCAAAGTCACTAGTGTCGTGTTGCCAAAGGCAGAGCCTAATGTGTGGTTGTAACTTGGAATAGTGAAAATTTATATTTAATAAATCCATGCTAAATATACAGCTATATTTTTTTCGTCATTATATTAATGCAAAATATTCATTGGCAATAAAATATTATGTAAATGAGATATAATGTTTCATTAAACAATAGAATATTAAATAAATGAGATATAAAATATCAAAAGGTTAAATATGCTTTTAGTTACTAATTATTTTGCAAATTTTATTTTTAGTCTTTAAATAATTTTTTAGGCATTTTAGGTCCTTATATTTTTTCTCAATTAGTAGTTTTAGTCCTTATTGTTAAATAACAACATTAATTAATGAGTTAATATTGACCTTAATAATCTAGTGACCTGTCATGTCATCAAGAAATCTAATGAGATAATCACATATAATTTTTTTTTGATAAATTCTATTTTTAACCTATCATCTATCCAAATCAATTCAAGATGTCAATTGTCAAACTAGTTAATAAAAAATTTAAAATATAGTTTATCAAAAAATTAGGATATAATATGACAAGTCACTAGTTTATCATATCATTAGCTAACAACATTACTTGACAACAACAACTAAGATGATTTTTTTTCATAAGGACTAAAATGGTTAATAGAGGAACAGTATGGAAACAAACAAAAAATATGCTAAAAATTTTGTTGAAAGACTAAAAACAAAATTTGCAACAAAAAAATAGAGACAAAAACATGATTAACCCAATATCAAACCATCACTTCAAAAATTTGGACAAAAGGAGCTAATTGAACTCAATTTAAAAATTAAGGAACTAAATTAAACTTTAAAAATAAAGGAATTGAATTAAATTTATTTTTAAAGAATTAAATTAAACTTGATAAATAGATTAAAGGATTAAAAAGTAATTAAATTTTCTTTTTATTGAAATGGAAATAATGGAGACTAATTATTAGAAATGAAAGTCATAAATATTGATAATTATTAAGAATATTAATGAAAATTAATTAAAAAAGAAGTTATTGAGAGTAAAGAGAGAAAGTAAATGAATAGAGAGAGAGAGAGTATAAAAAGTCGTGAAAGGTAGAATGACAATTGCACTAAAATTCTAATATGGCAAAATTATATTAAATATTGCTTAATTACATGGTGATGCTACAATAGATTTGTATTTGATATTGGGAAGAAATTAAATTATATTGGTGTAATTTAAACTAATAAGTGTATCATCAATAACTTCTTTTTTATGTGTGTATAATAACAATGAGGGGAGTGCTAGGAACATATTTTGTGACACATTTCTCAAATATATTATCACTAATTAGTTAAAATTTATTAAAAATTATAAAATTATGAGATAGAATCATTAAATATAATATAGAACCCATAGAATTTTATCATTTTTAGTAAATTTCAACCAATATAAAAATGTGTGTTCAAAAGAGTGTGTCAAAGAACATGTTTTCCTAGCATTTCTCATAACAACAATAAGAATTGAACCTAATTCTTCATGCACGTACCCCAATCCTCCCATCATTAGGTCAACCCTAGTGAATATTCGTCAATAATTTCTTATAGAATGTGACTTTTATTTATCCAATCAATAAATTATAACTATATTATTTTAATTAGTTGTATTAAACTTTGTCAAATTAAATGACACTAAGAATTTAGTCAAACTATTCACATTTTTATGTTATAAAAATACATATTATTTTAATTTCAATGTAAATGAATAGATTATTAAATGATTTTACATTAGTATAAAACTTTTTAAATATAATTTTTGTGAAAGAAACTTATAATAGTAGGTTTGAGATAAAAAAAAAAAAAAAGTAATAGTATCATAGTTCTTTTAGGCCCTTCGATGATATCATAGTTAATATAAGTTTTTTATATAAATTATAATATATATATATATATATATATATATATATATATATATAATATAAATGTTACAAAGATATAATTTAAACTCTTTTCTTATGATTAATATTTTCTTAAAAAACTATCAACTTATCTCATTTCATTAAAAATAAGAGATTCAAAGTCGAAATACAAACAAAGACTTAGTGTTTAGTATGAAATCTCGAAGTTCTAGTTAGAAAGTGAGCTACTTAATTTATTTCACACTGAACAAAATGCACTTCAACATTTTAAGATTGGAAAAGTAAGCCGAAACTCTGAGGTTATATAGGCATAATCATTTTCTATTATTAAGAGACATTAACATGAATGTAGTATATTGTTAAACCACATCATCCAACATTTCTTAATCACAATAATGCTTCAACTATTTCACAATGTTCATTAGTTAACATTAACCACTAACTGCCAACGTTTCATCTTCCCTTTTCTTTTCCCCACCTTTTGCATCACCGTTTTTATGTATATATACCATCTACATTGGATAATCTCAAACCACAACTTTCCCTAGTATCCTTCATATGTTTGTTCTTTTCCTTTAACCTTTGAACATATGGTCTCCTTTCTCTCTTTTTCTTTTTTTCTTTTTTTGTTTACCTTTTTGTTTTCAATTTGCATGGCTGAATAGCATTCCATATTATTTGTTAACAGGACAGAATGTTGCATGCTAAAGTAGTTTGTTTGTTTGTTTGTGTTTTTTTTTTTTTTGCTAATTAGGTAAAGTTATTAATTGTATAATATTTTTAAATTTTGTTTAAGATAACAATTTCAAGTATATAACGCGTAGATTAATGTTTACCTTTAAAACAATCTGCTTATACAGATCTATATTTACGCGATTCTTTATTCAACAAGGAATTTCTATTCACCACATGCATTCGCAGTTATGTGAAAGCAATTTCCGAATTTCAGTTTATGTGAGGCGGAGTAGGCGAAGGTTAATTTGATGTTACTAGTAAAAAAAAGCAAGCATGTTACTTTTAATTAACTTTTCATATATAAATACAATCTTAGGTTATCAAAGAAAATGTAAAAGCATTCATGTTTCATCTATTTGCCGTGCTATGTTTTTTTCTTCTCATTAAGAGGTAACTAACATTCTTTCCTATTTGTTTCCCTTCCTTAATTTTCTTATAATAATATGAGTTACATGTAATTGTCACATATACAATTCAAATTTGAGAAATTTAACTTTCATTTGGAAAAACGTTTTATATTTTCTCCTTAATTACAGAAAAATTCACATTATTTTACTTCACTTTTTCGTTCTAAAAGTTTATGTGAGAATCAGTAAAATCAGAATTGTTTTTACCACTTCCTATATAAAAAAATTTACTAATAAAGAATAAACTGAAAATAAAAAAAAATACTAGAAACACACTCCTTAACACACTCATTCAAACAATCTATTAGCATAATAACTAAACAATATGCTTCTATTAATTCCGTTCTACAATTAAAGTATTGAGTAGAAAATCCTGTTTTATCAATTAATTGAAGACATTTCCCTCCATACACACAGAACCAGTCCATATCATACAGCTACGTGAAGAACGTGAATTGCTACTTACTGCGGCTTTCCTTTTAATTATGAGAAGTGTGAGTTTAAGGTTTCTGAATAAAATAAGAAAAATCAACATTATATCGGTCATAGAAATACTGAGCTCAAAGAATCTCATAAGTAAAGTTTTGAATTTAAAATTTGTAAAAAGAAAGAAAGATCACCTTAAAAATAAAATAACTAATCACTATTAGTTAGATTGTTTAGATTTTTTAACAAAGATTAATAATTAACAAAATTGATTATGATACTTTACACCGATAACATATTTACCTAAAAATAAAATATGAGAAGTCCATTCTTTGCTATTCAAAGTCAAGCATGTTCCGAGTCGCATTAAAAGTTCACCATGTGAACCGCAAGAAATATCTAACAGTTGTCTCTTGTCCTTAATATAGTAATTGTATGTTTGTAGTGGAAGGATTGCCATGTAGCTCTGGTAGGCTGAATTGGAACTTCAAAGGAAATTAGTGTGGGGTCAAGCATGAAAATTTTCATGAATCACACACCACGTACTCACTATGAATGTTAGTTATCCTGTTTTCACACTGAATAAACCTTGCCCTTATTAGACGTATACCTTTCAATGTATCCAACACTGACACGCTAGGGAAATTGATAGTTTTGGAAAATGATCGCAATTTATTCCTTTTTTTTTTTAAAGACTGCAACTGATTTGTGTGAAATATTTTTTGACCAAACGATGCAATAAAACAATACTATAAGTTTGTCTAATTAATTCCTTTTTCCAGACAAAAAATATTTATTTAGACTCACGCGAACCCAAATACATGCAGAAGATCAATAAACAAATTCTGTCAAATTACAATAAAATAAAATAAAAATAACAAACATATTTTTTTATCCATAAGAATTAAATTAAGATTATCATAAAATTTACAATAACTTGGTATCATGTTCAACTTATTAATCTAGACTCTCTTAATATATAACAAATAATATATATATATATATATATATATATATATATATATATATATATATATATATCAACAATCACATGTTAAATTTCTACGCATAACAAATCTATGCAAGAAGTTTCTTTATTTTTTCACAACTAATTTGTTTTCACTAATATGTTTCGGCTGCACTGAATCACTTGGTTATAGTTGCACAGGAAAACATAATTTCAATAGAAAACTTATCAACTTCAAACGCGGCAAATTAATGTTTACGTCAAGTAGTATTAAAGGATGAAAACAAATTAATTTTGAGAATCTAAAGACCTAAAAGTTCCTGGTTTTGCTAGGTGATTTCTCGACAATAAATTGAATCTTAGAACGACCAGGAAGTCAAATAACTAACAAACTTGATTGCTTTACCATTTCTTCACCATTGAATAATGACGAGTAGCTACCAATTTGTTTTTATAAAAGAAAAACATGCCCATTGAAAAAAACATCAAAAAAGTACAAATGTATCCAATAACGTTGATTGATAAACAAGGGGTGAAATGAGGAATATGAACCTTCCTCTGAAATACTTTGCACCAAAATCAATTTCGTAGCCCCACTTAATTTATTTGACCCGAATAAGCCCAAATACTAGAAAAGACCGAAAGAAAGTCATGAGAGCAATAGCTTTCGGCCCAATAACTGTAAACGCGTGGAACAAACCGGGGGAAATGACCTTTTTTTGTCATTGAAATTTTTGATTTATTTGTTATTTTTGAATCTGATAATCAGCTAGTTGTAAATACAGTTGATTCCAGGAGCTATTGAAACAATGAATTTGGAGCAGTTTTGAAGAAATGCAGAGCTAAGACCAATAGTTTATAAAATAATTCTGTTAAGTTTGCTCATAGACAAGTTAATGTAGTTGCTCAAATATTAGCTAGGATTCATTGAATAAATACTTGATTAAGATATTTATTTAAATTCTATAGAAAAAAAAAGATATTTATCTAAATATATCTTCAACGAAAATTAAATTTCAGCTAAATACCAATTGAGAGGCTCTGCAGTACCCTCCTTAAAAGCCGATTTCTCTAAGCTCCTGAGACTGAGCCCCTTTTTACTACCATATTACCATATCACGGACACCTCAACCGTGAGCAATCACAACCAAATACTACCATCAGCACCCTACAAAGAAACCACCCAACAACTCCTTATCACTACCATGTGTCAAGCCTAACTCTAATTGGATAATCACCATGAGCTCCTTGGTTTTATCCTTTCTACCACAACCCAAATTGACCAATCACTTATTTGCTATGGAATTTAAAACAAAAAAACAAAAAAAAAAAAAAACAAAATTCAAATCTCTACATCGATGTGTATTGTGTGGAGCAGGCATCACTCATTGACACAACTCGAACTCATTTCATAATAGGCTTAAATATGTTTGAGATCCCTAAAATATACCCGAGTTTCGTAATTGATCCCAGAAAATTTTTTACTTCTCGTTAGATCCCTAAAGCTTCAAAACTTTTGTGGAAGATCTCTATCGTTAGTTTTCGTCCAAAACGTGATGATGTGCCCGTTAGTTGGACACGTCAGCAATACACGTGTGGAGCCACGTCAGGGGTATCAATGACATAGCATGTCACCTGAATTTTTTTTGTTTTTATATTTAACTTAATAAACTATTTTATTAAAAACAATAAAGTTAAAGTGTAATCCATCCTCAGATTCACGCTATCCTTGCTCCAGTCCTCTGTCCACCACCTCCGCTCTTCAACCCTCACCACTCCGTCACCGCCAAAACCCCCTAACTCACTGAGCTCTTCTAGCACTCCATATGTGCCCTCCGCCTCTCCAAGAAGCTCTGTGACCTCATGGCCGCTATCGACCCCCAAAAACTTTATCTTGCCATAGGGATTAAATGGATTTTTGCACAAATATCTTCTGGCATTACATCCACAAATATCTCCTTACGTTACCGTCCCATCCCATCAGACAAATCCAACACGGTCACATTAATGGTTACTTGGGATATTGGAACCACCAACACCGAGGACAGAACCACACCTGGCGACAACCATTTATCTAGCCAAAACCTCATCTTCCTCCCATCACTAATAATCCACATAATCCCTGTGACACAATTTTTCCACACATGTTAAACACTATTCCAAACATTTGAGCTAGTCATCACTCTTTTATCATCTTCCTCCAAACAAATCGGGTCTCCATATTTGCACCTAAGCACTCGCACCCACAAAGCTTCCAAAGTAGTAATAATACCTATAAGGAAAATATCACAAGAAGGGGAGGGATTGAATTGTGATTTAACATAATTGTTCAATACTTTTTGAAAAACAAAAGGATTTTTCGTCTATAAAGATAACATTGTAAGAAAGTTTGACAACCTCTATCACAAGAACTCTTTAAACAATGAGAAAAATGAATTTTCAAAAACCCAATGTATTTTAAAATGATTGAAACACAATTCAGACCTAAAGTCAGTTAAAAACAGAGAGAAAGCAAAAGATAAACAGACATAGAAAATTATACTGGTTCGTTTCTACCACTAAGACTACATCCAATTCTTGGTAAAGTGTCAAGTTTCATTAACTTTTCACAAGTTACAAGTATTATATCACGACCACCTCCAGCTCTTACAAATCAAATTCTACCCCAAGTTTGATCAACACCCAGTATTCTTGGTTGTACTAAGCAATTGTTGGCTCTAAACAAATCAGACAAGATTTGTGATTGATAATGGCTTAGAGACTAACACAAAATCATCTTACAAACACATAAACAATCTAAGCACTTAGTCCTTTTTTTCTCAAGAAGTCCAATGTGTTTTGAGAGCTTTTTCTAATCTTATAAGAATAATTAGAAATATAGGTTGAAGAAGAAGTGTAAAAAATATTTGCACAAGATCAACTCTAAGGTCTTCAAAAGCTTTTTGGTTTATATAGACCTTGTCTTCAAGTAGTCATTGTCTTCCAATAGGTATATCTTCATTTTGTCTTTATTGGATAAAAAGAAGGTTGTTGGGTGCATTTAATGCACGTCCTTTCCTCATGCAGAAAGATTTTTCAGTAAGACTTGTGTGTATGAAAAATTGCATCAAGTAGTCATATCTTTGTGTCAAAGAAGGTCCTCCATTGCAGAAAGCTCATCTTTTGATGGCATATCAAATCCTGATTGTATTTATTCTTTATAGGATTCGAGAGATCCTAGGAGACAGATAGAATCTCTCAGACACAGTTATAAATGAAGTATTAAATATTATACCATATGCAGTAACAGATCATGACCTTATCCGCCTATCGTCTAAAAACATCAAGCGCATATTTTGAAGGCATATAAGATGCAAATCACACGTCATTTTTCCTTTGTATTTTTTGCATTTAAGCAAAATAATTAAGGATCTTGATACATCATTCAAACATAAATGTCCTTTGACTCAACAATCTCCCTTTTTTTTATTATGTCAAACAATTACAAATGTAGAAGATGAATACTAACTTAAAATATTTCATAGAAAAACATATTAACAGTCTTATCAGATGCAAGATAATATATGATAGAAAAAAAAACTTTAAGGCATCATAAGAGTACCAGACAAAGTCTGATCAGGTAACATAAATCATTTCTCTTTTATTCATGTAAAATTTTCACATCAAGGAGATATGTTTTGGAGTATATAAAAGACAGATAGGATAAAATTCACCATAGGAGTTCCCCCATAGATTGTGCTTCCTTCAGACATAACAACTTAGCTTGCCCTCTGATTCTGCTTTCTTTAGACTATGACACTTCAGCTTTTACATTTTTCTCCCCCTTTGTTTGGTAGTCCTTAGAATCAAAGGAAATGGTAAAGGGGCTATCGGAAGCCGTAGGAGGGCGACGAGGCCTCCATCCAAATGCTTTCTTTTAAATGTAGAAGCAAGCTTCATGATGAATCAAGATTGATTCAAAGATTTTTTATGATAACAAAGATGATGACAAAAAACTCAAAAGTCAAGAACACTTCATGATAACAAAGATGATAATCTCAAGAATTAAAGAATGAGTTCAAGATTGAATCAAGTACACTTCAAGGATCAAGAGGAAAGTTGAATTCAAGAATCAAGAAACAAGTTTCAAGATTCAAGTTCCAAGAATCAAAATCAAGATTCAAGACTCAAGATTCAAGAATCAAGAGAAGACTCAATCAAGATAAGTATTAAAAAGTTTTTTCAAAAACTGAGTAGCACATAAATTTTTCTCAAAACCTTTTACCAAAGAGTTTTTACTCTCTGTTCATCGATTACCAGATTATTGTAATCGATTACCAGTAGCAAAATGTTTTTCAAAAAGCTTTCAACTGAATTTACAACGTTCCAATTGATTTCAAAATGTTGTAATCGATTACAATGATTTGGTAATCGATTACCAGTGTGTTTGAATGTTGGAATTCAAATTTAATTGTGAAGAGTCACATCCTTTCACAAAAAAGCTTTGTGTAATCGATTACACTGATTTGGTAATTGATTACCAGTGATAGTTTCTGAACAAAATCAAAAGATGTAACTCTTCCAATAGTTTTCAAGTTTTTCTAAAAGTTATAACTTTTCCAAATAGTTTTTAAGTTTTTCTAAAGGTTATAACTCTTCTAATGGTCTCTTGACTAGACTTGAAGAGTTTATAAAAGCAAGGCTTTGATTTGCATCTTATCAATTCATTCTTTAGACAACAAACTTTTGCCAATTGATTTTTGAATCTCTTTGAACTCCTTCTTCTTCTTCCTTTGCCAAAAGCTTTCTAAAGTTTTCTGGTTTTCTAAACCTTGAAAACAAAAGTGTGCTATTCATCTTTTTCATTCCCTTCTCCCTTTTCCAAAAAGAATTCACCAAGGACTAACCGCCTGAATTCTTTTTGTGTCTCTCTTCTCCCTTTTCCAAAAGAAGAAGGACTAACTGCCTGAATTCTTTTGTGTCTCCCTTCTCCCTTGTCAAAGAATTCAAAACGATACAGTCTGAGAATTCTTTTGATTCTTTCCTTTCTCATATACAAAAGATTTCAAAGGACTAACCGCATGAGAATTCTTTTGTATCCCCATTCACAAAGTTTCAAAGGTTTAACCGCCTGAGAACTTTGTCTTAACACATTGGAGGGTACATCCTTTGTGGTACAAGTAGAGGGTACATCTACTTGGGTTGTTGTGACTGAGAACAAGAGAGGGTACATCTCTTGTGGATCAGTTCTAGTGAAGGATACATCCACTAGGTTGTTCAAAGAGAACAAGGGAGGGTACATCCCTTGTGGATCTTTGCTTGTAAAAGGATTTTTACAAGGTTGAAAAGAAATCTCAAGGACCGCAAGTCGCTTGGGGACTGGATGTAGGCACGGGTTGTTGCCGAACCAGTATAAAAACTCTTGTGTGTTTGTCTCCTTCTTCCCTACTCTTTTAATTTCCGCTGTGCACTTTAAATTCCCGCTTTTACTTTTGGTTAAGTTTCTTTTCTATTCTTCATTTACTTAACAACATAGTAAAAGCCTTAGAAGAGTAAATTTTTAATTAGTAAAGGTTTAAGAATATTTAATTCAACCCCCCCCCTTTCTTAATTATTCCGAGGCCACTTGATCCAACAGTAAAAGAAGTCTTCAATTAAAGACCATTTACACGCTTCCTTCTCAGTAAAGGCACAATCCTTCAAGGCTTGAGCAAGTGTCACTCTGGTTTTGATAAGCCCTTTCTCAAGTAGTTAAACATAGGCACAAGAAGGTAGAGGATCATACACTTGAACATCCATGGAGCTAAACGCAACATTAGTGTCTGAGTCAACTTCTTCAATGATCGGGTCTACATGATGAATGAAGAATAACCAAGAAAAATGCAGTATCACAAAATTAAAATAATGTGCGATCAGACGATGCATTGAAATCCCTTTGCCATGGGCCAATCCTGATGAAGGGAGTTTCTGAAGTGAAGCAATAGTGATTTAGAATTTGATAACAACGTACAACTTTATGATCATAGGCATCATCAGGTTGTTTCTCTTTATGTTCCAAGCTAGAACAATACTCATGTAATTTGTAGAATATGTGTATGGTAGTCCATATAGAGATGTGAGCCCAAACTTGTGTTTGAGTGCTTCAAGCTCATGTTTAAACAATCACCCTAGGCAAGCTTTGAAAAAGTGCATTGAGATGTCTCTTTTCCCTTATAGCATTTGATCTTCTGATAGAGTAAAGGCTTCTCAACAGCAACTCGAAAGCTATTTCCTGATGTGGCCAGGCATGAGAATTGAGTTCCCAACATGAAGGGAAAACAAGTTTTGATTCTATGAATTCTACCTAAAGAGTCTTGTTTAGATCAAATCTCCTCTCTATAGGTAGATAGCTTCATTTTGAGTTCTAACCCATAATCTGATAATTCCCAATAAGGAAAATATGGACTCGCTTCGGGATCAACCAACAAAATATCTTCAATCTTGAAAGTCATGTCAGACTGAGAGCAATCCTAGGGCAGAACAGCATTGAATGTGCATAAAAGACCCATCAACTATTGTGAATCCATGGGAGTATAGAAAGGTGTATTGGCAGAAATAGCTTTTTTGCTCTTCCAAATGATCACCCCAGAAGGATAACTTTGTGCTATGTTAGTAGATGCTCAAGGATAATGTTGTTAGGATTAGAATTAGTATTTTGTCAAGGAGGAAGTGTATGAATGGCTGGTCCATCAGCACCATAGACATTAAGAGCATGTTGTTCCTCTTCAGGTAAAGTGTCCCAGGTTGGATAAGAGAAAGGATCAATCTCTTGGAATCCTTCCTTTAGAGATTAAGTAGATTTAGCTTCTTTAGTTTGAGCTTTTTCATCTTAGGATCAAGAACTTGAGTCCCAACATCCACTTTTCTTCTTCAAACTTTGTTGCAGGTTTTCCATTCCAAGATTTGATGTCCTCTGAAACTAGGGTAGAATCAGACGTTCAAGTTTGGTTCAACAGAAACATTTTGAAAAGGAATAAAGGAAGGCAATGATCTTGAAGGAAGTAGCCACTTAATAGCTTGTTGTTCATTCTCCCCTATCAGACGTCTATCAAGAGTTGCAAAGATAGTTGATAGTCTAATCGTTTTTGCATTGGCTTGTATCAAATTCCTCCGTTCCAGACCCTCTTGGGAATCTGCAATATTATTAGAAGTTAATGGTCCATAGATAGCCTCAAAGCTTCTTATGTTGTCTTCACTTAATACTTTTGTTAAGATGATATCCATTTGTCTTTCCTAAACATCAAACACTGGCTTAGATCTGATAGGCTCAACTCAAGAGTTTGTCTCAATAACACGATTCTCAGACTCATGAAGGGAGGCTTTAAGAATAGATTGAACCAAGGCCATTCGAAACTAAAGCCACTGCAAGTTCTTCTTCACATGCAGTTGAATTGGTAGAAAAAACTTTAGTAACATGCTCAACTACCAATTGAAGTCTCTCAGGCTCTTCCAACTCAAAGTTTAGCTTCTAATGCAGATTATGCTTGAATAGACTCAATAATGACTTCTTCTATTACTGGCACACCATGAACAATAAATGTGGTAACCTCTTTAGCTCCTTTTTTCTTATGTTCTTCTACAAACATAGCTTCAATAGATGCAATGATTACAGCTTCTATCTATAGGGCACCTTTCCTCTCGAGCTGGTTTACTACCTTAGTTTTTCTTCTAGAATATGCTAGAGATAATCTAGTTGCCTTGGCAAGAGTAATGACCTTCTTCTTGCTTGTAATGGGAGAGGTGAGTTTAGGTTCAGGTTGAAGGGGAAGTGCTAATGAGGGAGAAGATTGAGGGTTGGTGTGTTAAGAATTTCAACTTCAGAATCTCAGGTGCATAATCGTGAAGGTGGTTTCGATGGTGAGATAGGCAAAGGTTAAGGTTGGGAATGTTTGATTTTTAAGATTGGTCTTTTTGGTGGGGGCTAAGATTCAGGTTCAAATGCAAAGTATGATTCCTTCCTCTTGTAGGTTATTTGAGGGTTGGAAGGTTTAGGTTCAGAAGGTGGTTTTTTCTTGGATCGCTTGGATAGGTCAGAGGGTTTTGGGTCAAATGATAGAGGTGGATCTTTCCTTTTGGTAGGGAGTTTGATTTTGGATTGGCTGGTTTGGACGATTTAGGCTTGGCTTAACCTTGCTCCCCCTGAGTTTGCTTAGATGATGCCCAAACTCTGGATCTACAAATTGTGGTTGAACTTGCTCCAACTGTTGCTCCCCCGCAGACTGTGGTTCTTCCTTCTTAACCTTTCTTCCTATATGCTTTTGAGCATATCCAGGGAAGTTATCAACTATTCCCATTTTAACAAAGGTCGAACCTTTAAGTTGTGTGGTTCCTTTAGAAGGTTCCATCACAAAGACATTTACTCCACTATATAGGTAAGATTGGCAGTCCTTAGGAAACTAACCAGACCTTACTTATCAGACGGCTCTGGACGTTGTTTTCCATAAATCATGAAATCCATCATTTCTTGAGTTATCTCTTTTTCCCCGTCTCTATTGAAAACTAGACCTTCTTCAAAGCACACAGTTGCTCTAGTGCTAGTCTTAGGAAAGATGATCACTTGTCTCTCATTTACATTTTTTTGAATGTTGACTCCACCTTACCTAGTTGTTGAAAAAGATGATGGAACTCACAAACTAAGTGTCGCAACCTACCCTTCGGCGGGAGGGCGACGCGTGACTCGCGGGATGCGTGTTCCACGAAAGGAATACGCGCGGAGTCGCCACCAATGTTTATTTGAGGAAAATGTCGGAAAAACCGGAAAAGACGCGATCTACGAACTTTTAAGTGAAAGGCTCGGGAGTTGTATTTACGCACGGGGAAGGTATTAGCATCCCACACGTCCGTCACAAGGGACGGCAGCCTTTAATCGAATGTGCAAACATGACTTTGATTTTTACGTTCCCTTTTATGTCCTTATATCCTTTATACCCTTTTTATATTTTTTTCTATTTTTGTGGTCGACAAGGGTGTTTCCCTTTGCTCCTACGTATTCCTCAATTGTGATGAGGAAATCAGACCTACGTAGTTCTTTCTTATGCATGAATCAAGTGATTCTTTTTACTTTGAAAGGTGATCATTTTAAGGCGTTGGACCTTAAAAATGATCCATTTTACTTGGTAAGAAACTGAAATGATAAACTTTCAAAATCCTATTTTTGTGGACGAGCTTGACTAGGCGAGTTGATTTTAGCCTTAGTTTCACTTTAGTTATTAGTCAATTCAATTAAGAATGAGAAATCCCAAAGAGAAAACGTCCGATTGATTTTTTGCTTTATTTTACTAAAAGGTATTTTTTTTATTATTATATTATTATGTTACCTCTTTTTTGATTTCCAACGTGGTTACGGCACGACCGAACGGTCGGAATTCATTTTAACCGAAATTAACGGATGATACAATTCAAACGATCGGTGGAAATTTATTTTATTTTTAGATTTAAGCGAGATATGACTTAAATAAATGGCTTAAGCACGTCAAAAGGGGGTACGGAAAGTAAATGAAAGCACGTAAAAACAATGAGGATCACTAAGGGTGCATAGGATGAATTGAAAAGTTCGATCCAGGGAACTTACCGGTTGAAGACCGAAGAACGGCGAAGAACGAATGAAGAACGTCGAAGAACGGTCGAAAACCTTCGCGAAATCACCCACGGAAACGTTACGGAAGCGCCTCGGCTTGAATTTTCTTCACGGAACCAATTTTTTTTCACTAATTTTAAGTGATTCTGAATTACCAGGAGGGTTCAACCCTTTTCTACTTCACTTCTCCCCCTATTTATAGAAAAATGGGGGAGAAGCTTGCCACCCAGCTCGCCCAGGCGAGCAAGGTGGCTTCCTCCAGAAGCAACCGTCTTCTGGAGGGCCCAAGTGGGCCTGGTTGCTATTTGCACCCCCATTTTTACTAAATATACCCCCAGCTTTTTTTTGGTGCTTCTTTTTTCGTAAAGTTACAGAAACTTATGAATTTCGTAACGATACTTGTTTTCTTTCCGTAATGTTACGGAACCTTGCGGATTTCATAATCATCCCTTTTTTGACTTACGGAACGTTACGGAACCTCACGAATTGTGCAACAATGCTTCCTTTTTTATTTCTGGTATGTCACGGAACCTTACGGATTGTGCATCAATACTTTCTTTTGATTTCCGGCATGTCCCGGAACTTCACAAATTGCCTAATGATGGGTGCCAAGCACCACACAAGGACCAAACAAAAGTTGCATGCCACCAAGCAAAGGTCCCCGGACGAAATTAGGGTATGACACTAAGAGAGGGTTGAATTGGTTTTCAAAACAAAATAGACTTTCTTTTGCGCAGATCATATCACAAAACTTTGATAAATCAATACTTAATCAATCACCATTTACACAACATCCTTTGTTAAAGTTCTTTCTTTCAAAAAAAAATATTTTTTTAACCTTTAGTAAATTAATTGAGACAAAAATGAGAAAGAAAGATAAGATCAAGAGAAGAAGTACATCACTTTTTATACCGGTTCACTCTCTATCTCTAGAGAAGCTAATCCAGTTATCTAATTCAAACCCAAATTAGATTTTCACTATGCATATAGAATCCTTACAAGCAATCACAAGCCATCTCAGTTCCTACCCCACAAAAAGAGACTAAGCTACCCAACCCTAGGGTCCTGTATGAATAAGAGCCTAAGAGAAACCTACCCTTAGTCTAAACTAGAAAAACCTATTCTAGCATGCCTTCAGAAATTCCTGCACAAACAAGTAATGTGTAAAACCACATGAAAAAGTAGAGTCAAAGATAGATACAACCTGATCAATCCTTTCCACAAAAATCCTGCTTAACTGAAAGAGGTGTCTTCTTGAACTGAAGAAAGTATCACAACTCACTTATCACTTATATCAACTCATGCAATTTTGCACTTAATGAACTTGTGCATAGAAGTGAGAACACAAGATGGATATATAGAGAGAAAAAAGTTATAACTGCTTGTAATCAATTAAATCTACAATGTAATCAATTATATTATCATTTCAATCGATTAAAGTCTTCTTCCCAAAAACTGGAAACCTCTCAAGAATAATGTAATCGATTAGATCCTCAAAGTAATCGATTAAAGTGTTCTTGGTCACTTTTGAAACACTTATAGAAAGAGAAGTAATTGATTATATCACATGGTAATTAATTAAAGCAGAGACTCCTGAATGAATCAATCATTGTCTCAAAAACCAATTGTGTAATCGATTACGATAAGCTTGTAATTGATTAAACCGATACGGGACATTTCTCTACAAGCTTCGAATAACTTGTGTAATTGATTACTGTAAGGTTGTAATCGATTAAAATGGAGAGTTTTGCCTTTTGAAGAAATTTTCTAACTTTAGAGACTTTCTCCTTACTCCTACATAATGATGCATAATGCACATATCAAAATGATAAAGACTAAGATGCAACACACCACACAACAATCAATACAAATGTCACTCAATAGAGTTGGGCATGTAAAGGACAAAACTTCTTCAAGCTTCAAGGCTAAGTCTTCATGTTGCTCCCCCTATCTCTAACATTTATTCCCTAGAATAGAGCGTAACACTTGTAGTGCCAAGAACTAAACATCCAGCTAACATTATCAAGCAAGTCGTTCATAGCAAAACCTCATTCCATCAGACTTAGAAAGCTAACTCATTTCCCAAGAATGAATTAATCTTCAGGAAAAGCAATCTTTGCGTCTTCAACACTGTTGATAGTTGAAACCCTAACAAGATCACTTCTTTTGGGAGCCATTGTTCACATAAAGATTTAACCTTTGATCGAGAGAGAGAGAGAGAGAGAGAGAGAGAATTTTGAAGAAATGAGTTCTCAAATGATGTAAAAGTTACAAAAGATTTCTAAGAGTTCAAGTTTTTCAAAAGAGTTTCTTTGGTTGCCCAACTAAGCCTTTTATAGGTTTTTTAAAAGATAGAGAAACGTGCAGTAATGTTTAAAAAAATTAATATTTTGAAAGATGTTTCCTAATCATGGCGAAAAAGATAATGGCGCATGCATGGTTATCAAACTCTAGAGTCAACTCATAGACTCTTACGAGTTTAAGAGTTTACTTGGTCTCTGTGAGTCAACTCAGAAGCAAACACGTTTTTTGCAAGCTTGGTGGACTCACGGTAGACTTGTGTAAACTCGTGAGTCTGGCCCGAGTCACACGAGTTCAGTTGAAAAAAAAAATTTCCGTAATATGGCGTCGCTTTGTGTCCACTGCTCCACTTTAGTGTAGGAATTTTGCTTCGTTCATTTTGTGTTTGTCCCTGTTCTTCATTCATGGCGAGTTGGAGCTTCTCAGACGATGCGAGAGTGCGAGCCGAGACTAGACGACACACGACACGGCAATGCGATGCGGTGGTTGCCTGGTTCTGTTGGAAGCCGCGAGTCCCACCCACGAACACGGCGAGCTCAAGAGAAGATTGCTACTTGTGTCAATGACAAGCTTGAGAGAAGCTTGGAAGCCGCGAGTACCACGAGCCATAACCCACGAGGTCCACGACGAGCTTGAGAGAAGCCGTGAGTCCAGGTGAGAGTTTCATAAATTTCATGGTGTTAGCTTAGTGCTCTAAGTATTCTTTCTGTTGTTGTGATGCATTTGCTTTAGTGGCTTTGCCTAAAGCTTGGGTAAGAAATTTGACTTTGTACTCATGGGCATGAAATTTGAAACAACACAAACTAAAGGACATGTTAATGTTGGTCTAGTCAGAGATCACCTTGTTGTGCAAAAATGCAGTGGGATAGTGGCACAAGTTTACAAACTTCTTTCAATAAATCTAAATTCCTAATGTCTCTGTCTCTCTGATTAATGATGTTAGTCGTTAATCTAGATAAGAAACTACAAGAAGAGCATTTAACTTTTTGAAATCATGAAGCATGAACAAAAGAGGTAACAAGTAAACTTCCTGTCAAAATTGTCTCTTCCATAGTACAATCGAAACTGATATTTCTGGAAGGATCAGCACTAAAATATTGTTACAAACACAACGCACTAATGTAACCCAAATAGATGATTTAAGTAATTTGAGAAGGAAATGTATGGTTTGGTAAAATATTGTTTGAAAATAGTTAGTACTAATAATCGTCAACAGAATTAAGACTAAATGGAAATTAAGTTGACAAAGATTAGAAGAAATAATCAGTTAAGGAACATGAGGACCTATGAGTTTACAATCAAATACAAGTTCCAGCAACCTAAAAAGCATATGGTTAAAAAAACAATGTTGAGACAGAAACAAACCCAAACAACATTAAATTAAAAATAAGTAACTTGCCTTATGTTGTTCACAGTGACATGAGAGTCATCACTAGTAGCAACTCTCATTGCTTTCGTCTCTTCTACTAATGTATTAAAAAATCTAGCTACCTTCATATTCTTGGCAAGTCTCTCAAACCTTTGTTTTATATGCAATGAATAATATTTACCTCAGTAATAAAGATATGTTGAACAAACCTTTTCCAACATAATTGTTGGTGCTCAGAGAAATTTTTGTAGAATTTCATCATGCTAATAATTTTAACAAATGCATTTGAAGAGAGGTTTTAGAACTTTTCTTCTTTGGGAAAAAAACTATTTATTCCCATAAACCTAAAATGTGTTAAATTTTTTATGCATTCTGTCATGCACCAAAACACTAATAAAAGGAGACATATATATAAGTCAATTTTGGATTAGATTCTAGATTATGAAAGCTTAAATGGTAAAATCTTTATATACATTAATTTTTAAGATAAGGATGAAGAATAAAAGTGCTTATGGAATCTATTGATATAGAAAAGTGAGGCCAAAATAAAATGTCAGGTAATTGACAAGTAAATTCTCTAATTTCCTATTATATTTTGTTCCTAATACGAAATAGACGATCCCATTCTCGTTTCCTAAGATGGTTTGTTTAGTACTCTTAGAGAATAATATATAGTAATACACACACCTTATAGCTGCCATAACTGACATATACTTTTCTTTTTAGTTGTTTTCCTTTGAAATTCCAGTCTTCCTATTGTTGTTGTTGTTGTTGTTGTTGTTTTAAGACTTACTCTGTACTATAGTGTTATATAGGGGAGGAGAAAAATACTCTTTTCTGTACCTCCAGTACAACTTTTTTGCCTACCTTTTTTCTTCTTCTTTTTTATCAATGATTACTTGTGGCTTTGCCTAAAGCTTGGATTTCATCTTTGGTTGTTGTGGGTATTTATTTTCTTCTGATGAAGGTATTTTGTGTTCCATTTCAGTATGTCTGGGAGTAGGAATAGATCAAATTCATCAAATGCCAATATAGGCACATCCACAGGTGCAGCAAGCAGAAGCAAAAATGCTCCAAGAAATAGGGCTGATATTGGGTATGTGCTGCTCATTGCATTGATTTGATATTTGAAGATTTTGAGAAACTTTTGATGTTTCATTAGACTGCTATAAAGAAGGGAAGAAGGATCACCACCTACATTTATGGTAGAACAATATTGATTAGCATCATGAAGAAGTTCACAAATGGAAGAGACTTGATTAGGCCTAGTATGACTAGATGTGCCACAACTTATTTAACTTTAGCTTGCCTTCATGAATTGAAAGCATCATTAATGAGCATGTTTAGCTCTAAAGAGTAGGAAAAAAAACAAGTTTGGAACTTCACAAGAGGGGAGAAAAGTACAGAATGTGGCTTTGGATAGTCGATTTTGGAAAAACGTAACCATGTGCCTCAAAGTTGCTGCCCCTCTTATGGTGGGCCTTCGCTTGGTGGATTCATATGTAAAACCCACCATGGGTTTCATATATGAGGAGATGGAAAATGCAAAAGAGAAGATAAAATGCAACTTTAATAACATCATGAAAAGGTAAAAATTTCTAAACTTTCTCACATTTAAAATTTACTTGTGTATTATTTTTAGTTTTAACTATTTCTAATATAGCATATTTGATATCTATGTACTATGTAGCTATGATCTTGTTTGGAAAATTATTGATGAGAGGTGGGATCATCAGCTTCACAGGCCTTTGCATGTAGCTGCATATTATCTTAATCCTCATCTGCATTATGAACCTACTTTCAGACATGATGACCCTCAGGTGAAAGAAGGGTTGCACATGTGTATGAGAAGATTGGTCAAGGATGTTGCAAAAAAGGAAAAAAAATTAATTTGCAACTTGTTGAGTTTCATTTTGGTAGAGGGCTTTTCTCTATGGAAGAGGCAAAGGACAATTGAAAAGTCATGCAACCTGGAGAATGGTGGGAGATGTTTGGTGATGGAACTCCAGAGTTAAAGAGATTTGTTATTCGTGTTTTGAGCTTGACTTATAGCTTTTCTAGGTGTGAGCGTAATTGGAGCTCATTTGAAATGGAAATTCAATTCAACCTTATGACTTTATTTTATTTGTTTGAAAATTTTACTTATTTTGTTTAGATATTAATTAAAATTTGATTTTTAATTATAGGTTCATACAAAGAGAAGAAATTGCTTACAACAAAAGAAAATGAATTAATTGGCTTATGTGATGTATAACTTGAAGTTAAAAGTAAACAAAATAGAAAAAAGTATTGCTCTTCCATTTGATGAGATTGAGTCTGATGATGAATGGATAACTGAAAAGGGATATAATGATGAGGATGAGCAACCTCAAGCTGAAGGTGATGGTGGCAATGTTGAATTAGTGGGAGATGTTGGAGGAAGTTCAAATGATCTAGTTGTAGACGCTTTTGATCTAGATAATTTAATTTTGGTGAACCTAATGATGATGCACAATCTGAGGAAGACCTTGATGATGATGGAGATGGTGATGAAAGTGATGATATTCATGGAGATGATCCTATTAGAGGATTGGACATGCTTCTTTGAAGACATTTGTGGTTTTTTTAATTATTTAAATGCTTTAATTTTGAGAACTTATGTTTTGTAATAGACTAATAATATGAACTATGAGCTTATTTTCATTTGTTTGCAAAATGGAGCATTTTGAATATATTTACTTATTATCCATAGGTATTTTTTTTTTTTACAAAGTAGACTCTTACGAGTCTACAAGTCGAGTCTATGGAGCTCTCACGAGTCTGCGTAGACTCTCGATTTTGATAACCTTGGGCGCATGTTTTTTGATGAAAAATTGAAAGGTTTTTATCTTTGTGAACATGCCTCCAAATTTAAATTGTTCAAAGTTAGAGAAAGAAAAGAGATAGGAGAGAGAAATAGAAAGAGAAACAGAGAAAAGTAACATCGTTCATGAGATGTTTTCTTTTTCCATTTGCTCTTCACTAGTAACACCCTCAATAGTTTTACCAACTGCCTCCTTATCCTTTTCAGCTTCATTCTTCACATTGCAGTAATATCTTTATCAATGAAAGATGTGACACTTCTAATGATATCATCAGTTTCACCAACAATGTCACCCTAAATATTATCATTGAGCTCCACATTTTCCTCAACTGCAGGCTCAAGCTCAGTAACCGGCTCCATGTGCTCATTAGTAACACCCTCATCAGCTACATCAACTCCAATATTAGTCTTTCTAACCTCAGTCTCCTCGGGCTCTTCAACATCACATTAGTTCCATCCTTGTGAGAGATTGCCTCACCACCCCTTTGACCTTGATCTGTGTGGCCCCCCAGAAAGATCAGGGCAATTAATGGCATCCATAATTTCTTCCTGGATAGAAATGAATTGTGGAAGCAAAGCTTCCAAGCTTATTTTGATGATGCCAAAGACTCAAGTCAAGAATCAAGATTCAAGCAAGTTTCAAAAATCAAAGAGTCATTCAATCAAGAATCATGATTCAAGCGAACATTCAAGAGAAGACTCAAGATATGCAAGAACTTCAAAAAAAGCATTAAGATAAGTATAAAAAGATTTTTTCAAAAGAAAAGATTGAATAGCACAATATTGTTCGAGAGAATTTTTCAAAGAAAAATCTTTTACCAAGAGTTTTACTCACTGGTAATCAATTACCAGAAAGCAATAATCAATTACCAGTAGCGAACATTCTTTTCAAACTGATTTATAAAGCATTAATCGATTACCATAGGCATGTAATTGATTACCAATGTTTTTTAACGTTGGATTTCAAATTTCAAAAGTCACAACTTATGATAAAACATTTTGTTATACCCTAATTTCGTCCGGAGACCATCTGTTTGGTGGGATGCAACCTTCACTGGACCGCTTTAAGGTACTTGACACCCATCGTTAGGCAATCCGTGAAGTTCCACAACATTCCAAAGGTCAAAAGAGGGATTATCGTGCAATCCATAAGGTTTCGCGACATTACGGAAAGAAAGCAAGTGTCGTTACGTAATCCGTAAAGTTCCGTAACGTTACGGAAAAAGAATCAGCAAAAAAAAGTAAAAGGGGAGTGTATTTAGTAATATGGGGTGTGTAAACAAAAAGAAATGCATTTAGCAAAGGGGAGAGGTGAACTTATCAAGATCCTCCACGTTTTGTTGGAAAATGGTTTCCGGAGCTTCCGACGCTTTCGTAATGCTTCCGTAAAATTCCTAAAACCTTGAGTAAGCCTATTTCACTTAATATTGGTGAAAGAGAAGAGGAAAAAGAGGGAAATCAAGTCCTATATGCTTTCGTAAGGCTTTCGTAATGCTTCCGTAAAATTCCCATAGCCCTAAATAAGAATATTTCACCTAATATGGGTGAGAAGGAATAGAAAAAAAGAAGAAAGTCAAGTCCTATATGCTTCCTTAAGGCTTCCGTAACTTTTCTGTAAATTGCGAAAAAAGGGGGTGAACTTATCAAAGAGGGGTGCAAATAGCAGTTTTCAAATTTTCAAATCCGGAACCTTCCAGAATATTTTCGAAGCTGGGTTGCTTCTCGTAAGATTCGGAACTTTCGCTCTTCATTCACATCATTTTCTCACGAGTTGGGCGCTTTTCAATGGCGACTGGGCGACAACCTCCTCCCCCTTTTTCCTATAAATAGGCGAAAGGGGGTTGTTCCAAATATCCCCAAACCCCCCTGGCTATGCATTTCAGCTGTTTTGGGTGAAAAAAATTATTTCCATGAAGAAAATCCAAGCCGAAGCGCTTCCGTAACGCTTCCGAGACGTTTCCGTGAGCAAATCGGTGAAGGTTTTCCGTCGTTCTTCACCATTCTTCGTTCGTTCTTCGTTCTTCAACGGGTAAGTTTCGAATCCGAGACTTTCAATTCATTTCTTGTTTTTTTAGCTTTCATCTTCACTTCGTTCATTTTCGGTTTTCTTTTCTTCCGTTTTCTTACGTGCTTTAACCGTTTATTTAAGCCGTTTTCTCACCTAATAAATGATAAAATGAATTTCAACCGATCATTTGTGTTGTGATCTCGTTTAATCACTGTTAAAGTAAAATCAAACCGATCGTTCACGTTGTAACCTCGGTTAAACCAAAAAAAGCAAAATAATAATAAAATAATCAAAATATCTTGAAAAATAATAATAAAATAATCAAAATATCTTTTAATAAAATAATAAAAAAAATCAATCGGACGTTTTTCTTTGGAAATTTCCTTGAATGAATTGACTAATAACCAAAGTGAAACTAAGGCTAAAATCAATTCACAAATCATGTTTTGTCCGTAAAAATCACTAAAAACTGTTTTAAGGTCCAACGCCTTAAACGGTCATCTTTGCTTTCATCGGTTAACATGGACCGTTCAAAAGCATAAAATCAACATGTAACTTTACCGCTTTTGCAAGAACTATGTAGGTCTGATTTCCTCATCGCAATTGAGGATACGTAGGAGCAAAAGCCCCGCTTTTGTCGACCACCCCAAGAGATCGTTAATGGTCCAACGCCTTAACGTTTCTCTACTTTCAAAAAACAAGAGATCGTTAATGGTCCAACGCCTTAACGTTTCTCTCCTTTCAAAATCAAAAGATCATTTAACGGTCCAACGCCTTAAATGATTTTTGTTCAATTAAAATTTATCTTTCGAAAAAGATAAAAAAACAACTTAACCAACGTTTAGTTCTCAAAGAACTACGTAGGTCTGATTTCCTTATCACAATTGAGGAATACGTAGGAGCAAGGGAAACACCCTTGTCGACCACAAAAAGATAAAAAAATACAAAAGGAATAAAAAGACATAAAAAACGTAAATTGGAAAATAAAACAAATTGAAGTCATATTTGCACACTTGATTAAAGGCTGTCGTCCCTTGTGACGGACGTGCGGGTTGCTAATACCTTCCCCATGTGTAAAGTTCGTAGACCACACCTTTTCCGGTTTTTCTGACGTTTTCCTCAAATAAACGTTGGTGGCGACTCTGCACATTTTCCTCCTATGGAAGATGCACCCGTGAGCCACGCGTCGCCCTCCCACCGAAGGGTAGGTTGTGACACATTTTCAAACTTGTTTAATCAATTACACAATATATGTAATCAATTACCAGTGTTTTCTAAATGTTTTGATTTTTAAATTTAAACATGAAGAGTCACATCTGTTGATGTGTAATCGATTACACTATAATGGTAATCGACTACCAATGACTTATTTTGAAAAATAAATTACCAAAAGTCACAATTCTTAAAGTGACTAGTTTCTGAAGATTTTTTAAGAGTCACAACTTTTAAAATGACTAGTTTTCAAAAAGAGTCACAACTTTTAAAGTAGTTTTCAAAAAGAGTCACAACTTTTGAAGTGACTAGTTTTAAAGAAATTGCCAAGAGTCACAAACTTTAACTTGAGTCATAAAATGACTATAAATATGTGACCATGGCACGAATTTTTAGAAGAGATTCCTTTCATTCAAAAATAGATTTCTTTCATTCATTCAAAGCATTCTTCTAAGAGTTTTTGTTCAATACTTTCTTTATTCAAGAAAAGTTCATCGGCCAAAAACTTGTGCTATTCTTCTTCTTCTTCATTCCTTCTCCCTCTTGCCAAAAGAATTCAAAGAACTAACCATCTGAGAATTCTCTTGATTCTTTCTTTTTTCCTCTTGTCAAAAGAATTCAAAGAACTAACCGTCTGAGAATTCTTTTGATTCTTTCCTTCTCCCAATTGCCAAAAGAATTCAAAGAACTAACCGTCTGAGAATTCTTTTGATTCCCCAAACAAAGAATTCAAAGAACTAACCGTCTGAGAATTCTTTGCCCAAACACTGAATTCAAAGAACTAACCGTCTGAGAATTCTGTGTAAGAAGCGGGTAGCTTCTTGGTTGTAATAGTGAACACAAGGGAGGGTACATTCTTTGTGGTTCGCTTCAAGTAGAGGGTAAATTTACTTGGTTGTTCAAAGAGAACAAGGGAGGGTACATCCTTTGTGGCTCTTTGCTAGTAAAGGATATTACAAGGTTATTAGAAATCTAAAGAACCGTGGGTTGCTTGGGGACAGGACGTAGGCACGGGTTGTGGCTGAACCAGTACAAATCTTGTGTTTGCTTTCTTCTTCCCTACACTCTTTACTTTTTCGTTGTGCACTTTTTATTTCCGCTTTACTTTTGTCTAAGTTATTTTTTCCATTCTTTACTTTCTCATAACTTAGTAGTAAAGCCTAATTGAAACTAGTAATATTAAGAAGGATAATTTTTAATTAGTCAAGACACATTAATAATTAATTCAAACCCCCCCCCCCTTTCTTAATTATTCTGAGGCCACTTGATCCAACATGAATATGAAGGGGCTAATTGGGTGGCCAAACCTATCAAATGCTTAAAGAGAAGAAGATTTTATTTGTAGTTAGCATCCAACTTTGAAGTGATCTCCTCATTCATCTTTTCTAGTTTAACATGGAGAGTCAATAGTTTAGGAGGAGGAGGTGCTAGCCTTGGCAGGGAATGATCATCTTGCTGAAAATTCTTTTGAATGTAATTAGCATCAATGGTTGGTTGCAAATTAGTAAAAGGTTGGGTCCAATCTTCAATAACATCCATACCTTTTCTCACATAAAGTAATGATTAAGGCTGACAGGCCAAGAGGAGAGCTCTTCTTTGAAGCCATGCTAAAGATATCCTGAGAGAGAGTATAACCAATATCAATTAAGAGTCCCTTAATGATTGCATATATGAGTTGAACCCTCTTCATTGGAATATCATACTTGCGAGTATTGGACGCAATATTATCCAACAAAAATGCACTCCGGAATTGGCCAAGAGTGTTAATATCAATCTTATGCAGTCTCTTGGGTTTTCCCTCAAGGTTTGTCACTATATGCACATTGGGAGTACACAAAACCTCTTTTATCTCAACAATCATAGCTTTTTGTTCTATCTTATTACTCCTCTTGATGTTTAGTCACTCCTCATATCCAGATTGTTGGCCCTTCCTCAATTTCAATGTGGAGCCAAGAAGGTTGTTTATGGCCATTGAGTCATATTTGACAACTATACCTCTGACCCTAGATTTCATTTCTTTGTGACCATCTTGAATGATGGTGTTAGCATAGAACTCCCTAACAAAGGGTTCACTGTAGACAACTTGCTCTATCAATTTATTCCACCCTTTGTCTTCAAAGGTCTCTTGAGTCAAAGTAAACTCATTATCTTTGAGATCCCTTTTCCTCTCAACATATACCTCCTTCTTGAGGCTAGCATAGTACCTTGCCTTTGTGTCTATCTATTAAGAAATCTCTTAGGGTCCCTAGCAAGTTCAAGGGTCCTTTGAGGTTGTTGGTCCTTGTGAGCTTTGGGAGAAGGCTTAGAAGATGAATTTTCCTCTGGTTATTTCTTCTTCTTAGAGGGAGGTGGCTCCTTGTACGATTGATTCTTTGTTCTAGCCATCTGCAACGTTGCACACATACAAAGAGTATACAAAAAATAGCTTGTTCGATAAGAAAGAGCAAGACAAAAAAAAATTAATAGAGTGGAAAATGATATTTGCTACATCAAATTAATCATTTCACCCTAGCAAGACTTGGTCTCACCATGGAGAAATTGACCCCTGCAGCTCATTAAAACTTCTGGAAGTACATTCACCCAAGATAAATGTGACACCTTCTACCCCAACATGCATATAAGTGGGAAAAAAACATATATAAAGCACAGAATCTAATTAAATCAATTTTATTCAATAAAACCATAAGTAAATCCATGTGGGTAAAAAAGATCCACATTTTTTCATTGTTACCAAATAAAACTTCTCAGAAACGTTTCTAGCTTAACACAAGGTTGTTCAAATTTACAAAAGAACTCAAGTTAAGCAACAAAATAAAATAAAGTAAAGTAACATGTTTGGAACATCATGCAATTAAAACAAAAACCCATGCTTCAATGTCACATCCTATCATAGCATTGTGTCCCGACGTCCTCCAGCAAGAGTTTCCTTAAAGCAATCCACCTAGGCATCTACTCCCACGAACACAAGGTTCAAGATCATCACAAGATCCACACACAAACAACACATAGAGAGTGAGTTATCACATTTCTAAATAAAATACGGATAAACAAAGACATAAGCAAAATACATTATGGAAATATTCATCACATAGCTCAACTTAATACAATCCACGTCACTTCACCACTTTATCATTTAAAATTCATTTTTCAATCACCAATCGTATTACATATGAATCACACACTCGACTCAAGACGTAACAACACTAACCAATTTCATAATAAACAGTTCACAGGAATTATGCAACAATTATACTAAGACTCAAACCTATATGCAATTTGATACCATGTTAGTGAAAAACAACACCAGGGCGCCTAGGAGTACATAACAAGACACGTCACACAATGGGTATGTCAAGTCACTCTCACTAAGTGAAATCATAAGATGACCAGTTAGGGTCACTCTATTTGGCAAGAATACTCCAACCATATGAGATCAACATATGTTTAAAAGAGCACTCAAACCGAGTGTATTTACTCCCAAGCCTTGACTCCAAAGAATCTATTAGGGTCTCACCTTCCTGATTCAGGTTCTAACCTTAAAACAACTTTTGCACGCAGACACCGCTCATGAATTATACAATACCCATGACCCTACACTTGTTTTCAAACATGTTTAACACATTGCGCTAAAATTTAACACCTCAAGTTCCTAACTTGGAACCCTACACTTTCATTTTAAGACCTCATGCATAAACACTTTTCTCAAGCTAAACATCAGTCGGGTGGTGATCCTTCTTCCCTTCGTTATAGTAGTCTGATGAACCTTCAAATGTTTCTCAAAATCTTCAAATATTAAATCAATGCAATGAGCAGCACATGGGGTCCAATACAAATTCTCTCGTTTATTCATCAACAATTCTCCAACTGCTTTGTAATTTGCAGCATTATCAGTTATCACCTGCACTACATTCTCCTCTCCAACAAAATCCACTACATCATCCAACATCTTCAACACTTTGTCAGCTGTTTTTGAGATGTCTGAGGTATCCAATGAATAAAGAAATACAGTCCCTTTTGGACTGTTCACCAAAAAATTACAAATTGAACGTCTTTTTTTATCTGTCCACCCATCAGACATAATTGAGCAACCAATCTTCTTCCACTCATCCCTAAATTCTTGAAGCATTACATCAGTTTTGGCCACTGCTCTTTTCAAAAGCTTCTCTCTGATATCATGATATGATAGAGGTTCATAGCCAACCCCATATCTCCCAACCATGTCACAAAATTTTGTAAAAGCTGGATTTTTAATAACATTTAATGGAATGGCACTTGTGTACCAAAATTCAGCACATTGATCATCAACTTTATCTTTGTCACCTTTTTTATATTACTAATTTAAAGTTGCTTGAACTCCCTCACCACCACTAGCCTAAACAAATTTTGCTTTCCTCTTCCTTTGAAACCAAGCATCCATTTCCGTTGTATTCCACTTTGACTACTATTTGACTCCACTTCCACTCCCTCAGTACCTTCTTCATGAATACTGTTCAACTTTTTTCTCTTCTCTGATGCATTAGCAACCTCTGCAACAACGTTCATCATAAGCATCTTAACTTCTTCAAGCACTGAAGCACAAGGTTCAGAATCCCATCTAGTCCCAGCAAGATGATGCTTGAATATGAAAATTCCCCCATTGTTGATCTTTGAGCAGTAGTTGTACTTAACTTTTTTACCATTCCCTAAAACATCTGTCTCATGCTTCCACCCAATATCAGTCCTATTTCCTGGAGCATTTTTGCTTCTGCTTGCTGCACCTGTGGATGTGCCTATATTGGAATTTGATGAATCTAATCCATTCCCACTCTCAATCCCAGATATACTAAAATGGAACAAAATTAGCAACAAGTAGCAACAACAAGTAGCAAGTAGCAACAAATGGAACATAGTATCAATATATTGTACATTTGTACTGAAATGGAACAAAATTAGTCAATTAGCAGCAAGTAGCAACAGCCAACAGGATATAACATGATCTATATATTTGTGGAATGAATCCAAACTAGGCTGCAAACTTGCTGCAAAGGAACAGAATCAGCCACAGAATCCAAACAGAATATATTGTACATTTGTACTGAAATGGAACAGAATCTGATTGCCCAATGTAATAAGAGTCACTCTTATTATTCTGTGTTTTGCTTTTCAGTGTCATCTATCAAGTTGATAACTTATATCATAAACCTGCAAGGCTGCAACTATTAGTTTAATGTTTCATTTTAATCAATGTAGATGTTAAGGGAAACAATTTGATCCTGTCTGCCAAAAGTTCTCTTATTAAACATCCTAACTCTGTTGTGCATGTAAGTGATGATGTCAAACATATATGAACTGCTTCCAGCACTATGTGATAGCCTGATAACCTTGTTCTATTGTATAGGCTGTAAATGACCAAAAAAGCAATATTTTTGAAGCTTATTACATTGGGCAATGAGTTCGCATCAACATATCCAATGTTAGTATATTTCAGGTTTTGTGGGAGGTCTCTCTTTAATCTCTATGGTCTTCTCTGTTGGTGTTGTAATTAGCTTTCTACTTTAATCTGTGATTTGACATTTGAACACTTTCGATGTTTTATGTTTTGCATTCATGTTTTGTGGGAGGGGGCATCCATTCTGTCAAAATTTATATGTGAAATGGGACTATTCAAGTAAACCTCATGAGGTATGAGGTATCAATGCAAGAATGTTTTTAGGGGGCTAACTTATTTCCAGCATTGAGTAGAATTAGCACAAATTTTTTTGGCTATTGCTAATAATTCCATATGTGCTATTTAGGAGAATGATAGGTGTAAGAAATGCACTATTTTGGGGTACTTTTTTGTATTATGAGTACTCATTGCCTTCTTTCTTAGGTTATTTTTATAATTGTTTCCTTATTTAAGTTTCTATATATCAAATGTGGGAAGGGAAATAGTAACCTATTCAAGTAAAGATTGTTATGAAAAAACCTAATTAATTAATTTTTTTATAGCAGCTTAGATATAAATTTGTTACAGTAATATATGCAAATAAGCTCAAAATATATGAAGCAGAAGAATTGTTTAGTTTATTAATGTTGTTGGCTTGTTGCTATACACTAATAGAGTTATATAGGTCTTGGTTTAGCTTGTGGCTGACCTCGATCCTCTTTCCTAACAGAAGCAAATACTAATTTGGATTCATTCAAATTCAAGTGATTCAATTCAACAAATATATTTTGCTATTGGCTTGCTGCTAATTCTGAAGGATGCAACTAGGATATGGCTAGGAACTTTTGAAACTGCTAAAGATGCAGCTAGCCAGCTAGAGCCTATGATGAAGCAGCAAGGCTAATGTGTGGCACAAGAGCAAAATACAGTGATACCAGCCTATGCCTAACACCATGAAATTTCAGAAATTCTTACATGGGCTGTGCTCGTCGTGGACCTCATGGGAGTTAGGACTCGCAGCTTCCAAATGAACATGGTTGTCTGCTACTGTCGTGGACCACCGCAGAATAAGGTCATCCTCTGAGGCTCTGAACAACTCCTCCAACTCTCCTATGGGGTGATTGTGTGACAGTGTGAGGCTTTGAGGGAGAAAGAAAAAATGCACGAGCAAGCTCGAAGCAAATCCCTAAACCAGTCACAACAAAAACGATGTCGTTTCGCGGGAATTTTTTTTTCAACTAAACTCGCGCAACTCAGACTAGACTCGTGAGTTTGCACGAGTCCACCGAGTCTGCTCCGAGTTTGCGAGTTTGCTTCCGAGTTGACTCGCGGGACTGAAGTAAACTCGTAAACTCTTAAGAGTCTGCGAGTTAACTCTAGAGTTTGACAATCATGTGTGTGTGTGTGTGTGTGTGTGTGTGTGTGTGTGTGTGTGTGTGTGTGTGTGTGTGTGTGTGTGTGTGTGTGTGTGTGTGTGTGTGTGTGTGAGTGTGTGTGTGTGTGTGTGTGATCCCTCTCTGCCAAAGAAAAATGACTTACAATGGGTACCTTGAGTCTGAAATATCCATTCTTCAAGGCAAGATCCCTCTCCGTCAAGATGAATGTGTGAAATTCCAACACATCAAGGTAAAAGAAGTCAAATCATTGCAGCAAGTTGTCAATTTGCTGAGGCAATTCTTCCTCCTGCACCTCCACCTCAGATAATGCAATTGTTTAAAAAGAGGATAAATGCCAAATCAAAAACAAAACCGAAACAAAAAATAAAAACAAACCAAATCCTTGGGTTTAGAGATGACAATGGGTAGGATCTAGGTAGGATACTATAATACCCATTCTCATATATGCTTTTGAAAAAAATACTCATACCCAGTCCTATATCCATGTAAGTAGTAACTTTAATCCTTATCCTCGTACCTATATATCCATATCTGCACTTTATTTCTATAAAAAAATGTTAACAAATCAATAAAAAAAAAGGTATTAATTAAAAAAATACTACAACAAAATTGAAAAGTCACCCTTAAATGTAAGCAGAATATTAAAAGCATTCAAATATAACCTAAAGTAATTCAAACATAAGTCATAAAAAATAATAAAAACATAATTATCTAACAAATCATTTATAAATGTAATGTTTTAATCATTTATGATTTAACATACTTATTAGAAGCTTCGACATCAAGTGATGATATTCTTTTTAAGACTTAAAAAAAAAAATTGAAATTATTTAACTTATAATAATATATTAGAACACATGTGATGGTACTCTATTTGAACAATTTTATAGCTAGTTCAAAAAAATAAAAACAAGTATATTAAAATGAAGAACTTGTTCAATAAGGGTTGCACATGTGGCGTAAAAAATATATATTAAGGTCCATTTATGTTTTGATAAGACTTACATTAAATTTTTTAAAAGTAGTTTTGTTTTATATACTAAATTTTATACTTAGTTTATCTAGCTATTAAAAAACTAAAAAATATGATGACTAATTGATTAAGATCAATTTTCAACCATGCATTCACTCACTAATAACATAATAAAGAAAAAAAATCCATCGAATAAAACATGATTTATCTTTATTTTAAATTTGAAGCAATAAAAAAATTATATTGCGAGTAAATTCACATGATATTTTGTGCACTACTATGATGATAGTGATAATTCAAGATCAAACCTAACCCAATCTATAACACTTTCCATACGTATTGATCCCTAACACACACACACACACACACACACACACACACACACACATATATAAGATATTTTAAATAAACTAATATACAATAGGTGTGGGGCAAGATGGGTTGGGTTCTATAGTACTTGTAGGTGCACCCATCCCCATTCAATTTTTACAAGTAAATACATGTCCCGGACCTGTCCCAATAGGCAGGGAATTACCCTACCCATTTATGGGTATTTTTACAAGTACTTGTAGGGTCCAAGTATACTTTGCCATCCCTACTGGGGTTGGCTCCCATGTAGTGCTGCTTTAACGTCACTAGCTTGACGCAAATAAGAGGATATGGCATCCTTTCCCTTGTTGATCTTTGACCTTGGAAGGTATTTGTGTAGGAAGTTGGCCACCACATCATCCTACCTATAGAAGCTATTGGGAGGAAAGGATCTCAACCATGAGATGGCATTTCCAGCTAAGGAGAAGGGAAACAAGCACCAACGCAAAGCCTTACCTGGCATATGATTGATCTTCATGGTGATGCATATGTCAACGAAGGTAGAAAAATGAGTATAAAGATTCTCATAATTATGCAAGTGGAATTGATTATTTTGGATGAGGTGGATGAGTGTTGGCTTCATCTCATGATTCACAACATTGGTGAAAGCTAGCATGCAATTGTGTTGAAGTACAAAGTGTGTATGTGGCATGATCCTCAAGTGTAACCCTTGGAGGAATTGTCTCTTTTTCCATATTTCCATCTTGCCTTTTATTTTAGATCTTATTCAACTTGAGTGTCTTTTCAATTTCTAAATCACAAATCAAGTGTTCCTTGGATGTGTTGCTTCTTAATGTGTAAGACCTAAGCATGTAACAAGCTACACATTTTGAGAAACAAAGTTAATTTACAAAGAATCAATTGAATCAGAGTATCAATAATCAATAAGAATAAAGAATAAATGAATTATAAGTTTTAAAAAAATCAATCTAACTATCTAATACATATCAAAATTTACCAATTGCCTAAATGTTGAGACACAAGTCTTCGACAACATGGGAAGTTTCTTATTGTGCTTTAGACATAACAGTTAAGTGAACCTAGTCAAATGGTAGAAAGAAACAGTAAGTATTAAGTTATCTATCCACAAAGACTATGTGCAACATATAGGGAATCAACAAAAAAAATTTACACACATTCATTGCAGCGAGTTGTCAATTTGTTGTGACAAATGGGTTGAGTTTCAATTTTTCTGAAAAGAAGGTTTCCCTGTAGCGAGGCGTCAATTTGCTTGGCAAAACTAAACTATTTTTGGTTTTCAAACACAAACTTTGAAGCAAAAATGAAATCAAATAGAGAAAAGTGCTACTAGGATGAAATCCATTGAATTCTTCATGGGAAACTCATTCATAATCAATCTCCTAGTTCAATGTAACCAATATCCAAACTAAAACGACCAATCCTAATTCCTTAGTGACTAATCCTTGAGTTCCAAGCCAAATTTCTAATTCTTTAAGTGATTTAGACCTGGAAACTCAAAGCTAGATCATTGAATCTCTACAAATGCAAGTATTTAATCCATTCCTAGCATTGAAGCCTTGCACAATTTCAATTCAAATCTAGGATTTGAACTTGTTTCCACACAATCCAAATCCCTAGCTAAAAGCTAATTTGATCTCTCCTAACATGCATCTAAGCATAAAACTAAAATAGGATCACATTAACTAAGAGAATTAATCAGAAAAATAGAGATTGCATACTTGAGTTCTACTTCAATCTCTTAACAACTGTGAAATTTATGTCATTTGGACCATGAAAGATCCAAATAGAACCTCAAAAGAACAACAATAAAGGAAAAGAAAGAGAGAAGGTAGAAAAGAGAGAGAGAATTCAATATTCTATTTTGAGAGTTCACAAATGAACCAAAAGTCTATACAAAGGATTTTACAGGATCTTTAGTTGAGATTACATAATTTTATTTTTGCCTTAAAGGATTTTCGTTGCAACGAAAGTATAATTTGCTGCAGCAAAACTACACTTATAAACTAGGGACTCTGCACTTGATCTTCTTGCCTTTGGACTTTAGACATCTCGTTGTGGTGAGTTTTTTTTAATTCCAAGGTCTCCAGCTTTGTAGATTCTTTATGGTGAAGTGCAACTTCATTGGGACGAATCTTCACCATTTCCACCTAATCAACAATCTTGTTTCACTATGACAAAAGCTTATCTTGTTGTAGTGAGATCATCTTTGTAGCTTCTCATTCTTTAATGATCCAAATTTTTTTCTTGTAACATCCAAATTTACACAAAAACATAAAAAGAATTATATGTTTTAGTTTCTAAAACTAGGTTGTACAATTTATTAACAAAAATTACAATTAATTCCCAAAATCCTAAAGAAAATATAAGATAATTTCTCACAAAATAAGGTGTGGAACATAATTATTACTGCCTCAATCCATAATCAAGGTATCATTTCACTAAAGAAAATAATATATATATAATTTAATTTCCGGATGGAGTTTAAGAATGAAATATGGACTTGATCAGACTATTTCATAATTTTATTATGAGTTTGGTATTTTATTAAATTATAAAAACCTGATTTTAATGAACGATTTTAATTATGATTTTTTTAAAAGAAGGTCTTCTAACTAATGTTACTAACATCTTTTTTGTTTTTTATACTTATATTGAATTAAATCCTTCTAACCCAAAGGATTGACATAGTAGTATACAATCTCATTACATTCACATGAGTGAGAATGATTTATTTGATGAAAAATTTGTGTTGGATTCTCATTGTGTATAAAATTTCCTTGGGCTAGCTTTAGTCACACATCGTAAACGAAATTAGTCTCTGACCCAAGACAAAAAAGAAAAGAATTAAAGCCTTCTTTTTTTGTTTTAAAAGTTGTTAAAATAATTCATAAAAAAGAAAGTTGTCAAAAGCAATCTATCTTTTAGTAGAATAAAGAAGAGTCCACATAACTAATAAGTCATTGGTTCAAATGGTATTGGATTTGATCTCTTTACTTTAAATAAGGTCTCGATTTTAGTCTTGTGGATTGAAAAAAGGTAGTTGGAAAAGAAAAATTAGTGCCAGACCTACTCTTATGTGAGGGTAGGCATATGCACCCCCTCATTTTTATAAAATTACATGTATTTCTCTTAAATTTTATATTTTGCATTTCCTAATTTTATGTGTTTAGACACCCCACTTTTTCTCATGTGAGAGTAAACAAATGTACCCACATAGTTTAATAAAAGCATAAGTATTTATCTTAAAATCTTATATTTATATCTCTTATTTTTATATGTTTGAACTCGCTATCTCATTTTTTGTTAGATTTTTTAAAAATAGTTTTTCTCTCACTAACCTCAGGTCCTAGATCCATTATTGGGAAAAATCTCACTAAAAATAATTAATCAGATTTTTTGACGAAAATTAATCATAGACTAAGTTAATAAATATTTCTTACTAATGATAATTCAAAAATATATGCTCTGGCTATTAGCTTTGTACGGTCTCACTATAACAAAATTGCTCTAATTATTCATAAGTTGATAGCTAACGTTTTGTATCTATCCTCCTTTGCTAAGTCCCGCTCAGTATTTTTAAATAATCAAAATAACGAAATTGATTCCTTTGGTTGGCAAAAGTGAATCACTATTCTTTTTTTAATCTTCATTGTTTCACTTTGTATTGATACTCATTCAAATATGCCAAGATAATTTAGCTACTGGATTAAAAAAAATGGACAATATATCAATATTTCGCTTTTGCGTATTGATTTGGAACTTTCTACTCTTTGAATCAATCATCAAATCTATATTTTAAAAAATAATTATATAATCTAGAATTATTTATATATGCATCAAAATTAACATAAAATATTATGAAAACATGTTAATATTTAAATTACTATGGATATATTTTTGGCTTAAATATGTTTTTGGTTCTTATAAATTAGCGATTTTTTATTTTTGGTTCATGTAAGTTTATTTTTCTAATTTTAGGTCCTATAAGTTTACGTGTTTTTAATTTTGGTCCATGTATAATATTTTACACATTTTTAGTCCATATAAGTTTATGTTTTTCTAATTTTAATTTCCCTAAGCGCAAACTTATTATAGGGACTATAAATAAAAATTAGAATCTTAAGAGATCTAAAATTAAAAAAAAAAAAACACAAACTTACCAAGACTAAAAAAAAAACTTACAAAAACCAAAAATAAAAAAAATAAACTTACAGGACCATTACTTAAGTTAATATTTATATAGTTATGTTTTAGGCCGTTGCATATATATAATTGTTACAAAAAAGCTACTCTATTTTAATAAGTTTTATATATAAAAAAATGTGTCACTTTTTTATATCATGACAAGAAATAAGATAAACAGGTTATATGTTACAATTTCACAAGTTCGAAGCAAATCAAATTTAAAAATTGTTATGAAAAAGTTAAAGAAGCTCAATGACTTAGATGACTATGTATAAAAAAAATATTCTAAAATTTAAAAATGAAAACTAGTAATATTACTATCTTAGTTTGTGGTGTTAGTTAAAAAAGTTAAAATCAACTTCTTTTGGCATAATAGTGATAACTACACCCCTAAAATTGGAGTCTTGCTCCTCTCCCATTACTAAAAGAACTCAGTAGGAAAGAGATACACGCATAGAATCAATGGTCCATTGATCTTCTGCATCTATCTCTCTCCCACTGGACTCCACTAGTAACTAGAGAGGATATTTTTGCCTGAAATTGTCCCTTGTAGAAGTGTATACATTGATGCCAACAATAATGGATCTAAGCTTTCATTTTGTGATAGAGCTTTAGTTTGGCTATCAAGTTAAAATTTACGGGAACTACTAATGCCAATACCACATTTGCTATTTAAACTACCCATATGGGTAGTTTCTTTTTTATTTTCAAAATTGTCCTTTCCACAAAAGCATACTTCCATTGTGGATTATATACTATAAAATCATGATTTTATTATATATGTTTTTTTACCCCCAAGCTATACAATGAAATCAGAATTTTGTTGTGTAATATGAGGGTAAAAAAAATATAAAATATAATTATAATTTCATTGTTGAACAACACAATGAAATCATAATTCCATTGTGCATTTTTTTCTACCCTAAATAACACAATGGGATGAATGATAATTCCGTTGTGGATTTTATTTCTACTTCCAATTATACAACAAAATCATGATTTTGTTATTATATAATATAACATAATCATAATTTTATTGTGTTGTTTTTCATTTTTATTTTTGTTATTAAAAGTGTTTTAATATTAAAAAGTAAAGTTTAATGTATTTATTGGGACTAAACAGCCATGTTTATGATGGTTCGATAAGTTAACAATACCCTTGAATCAATTTCTCATCCAACATTAATTATATGTTAAAATTTATTTCAAAATAATTGTTTTAAAAACCAAAAAATAGAAACAATTCGAAAATCTTTCCTCATCATCTTAAATTTTATTTATACGAGAAAAAAATATAAAAATATAAAATATAAATATACTGGGGACAAACACTTTCAAACATACTTAATGAATTTTTTTTAAAAAAAACAATAACTGTTACCAAAAATATCTTGTATTTTTTCCCAATTAATGTCGGTGCTTTAACATATATGTCAAAATAATTTTATTAGGGGAAGAGAGCATCATGGAAAAGACTATGCTACTACACGCTTGGGGGACCACACAAGTCACAACCCATGCATGGGCCAATTGTCACCGGTAACCGGCAGAACATAGCCATGAATCATGAGAAGCATTGCATACAGCATACAGGTTGCAAACACGAGACGGATATTTGTGAGTTGCCGGTGGACGCCGGTCCACGTGTTTCGAATCATATTAAACAGGAGGCAGCTACTTCGGGTCCCTTTGTAGGGTAACGTCATGATTGTGGCTTGAAAATTTGCTAACCCACGTCACAGTGTCAAACATGTAAAAGAAAGACCCTGATATTTTTTTCTGAGCATTTTCGTCAAAACAACGCAAACCACTTTGTGAATGTTGGTTCTTATTTTGATAATTGATATTGACGTTGGCTAATTAAAATTTGGAGAATGCTAATCAATGTTTTAAGGGTATTTTTTAAGAAACTAAAAACAAGAGGTTTTTTTATTGTCTGATAAAAATTGTGCTGTTCATAATTTTTTTTTTATATATTTTCTTATGATTTTTATATTAAATATTTGTTTTATTTCTTTAACCAATATCCAGGGATGATGGTTAACCTGATCCTTAAAATTTTCATAAAAAAATGCCACCATCATGATTTTTCTAGTAAGCAAGATTGGTTTTAAAATAATTATAGATGTAGATGTAGATAATCAGTAAGGTATGAAGTGTGTATTTGTGGAGGTATTATCAAGTGTGCGCATCAATTGATAAATTGATACAAGATTATTTTAATTTTATTAGTATTTTTTGTTTCAAGTCTTACATATGTTAATTATGGACATAATTAGAAAATAAATATGAATTCAATTGAAATAGATATTTAGATAAATAATTTTTATTAGTAATAAATTCATAATAATCATATCTAAACCGAATAGAATTATCTTTCATAAGAAGAAATTATGGGTGATACCATTGAGCACGTGGATTAGTTAACACAAACTTATTTTAGCTTAATTATAGGTATTTGAGTTATAAATATATAATTATATTAAACAATTGAATATAGAGTTTATTGTTTTATTTGATTTGAAGAGGACATTTATGAAAGATATTTGTGGTTTCTAAAAAATATATGTGATCTCTACCAAAGAAAAGAAATATATTTGTGAAGTTTTTTTTTTACAATATTATTGAGTATTTATTGTGTTAATAATTATATTTCATGACAAATTTTTTTAAATGACTTAATAACACATCACTGGGGTAAATGTAAAAGTTACTCGCAGTTACAAGAAATAGGCTGACAAGTTTGTTAGGAACAGAAAAGGTTAAATATGGATAAATGTTTTTCAACAGACTTATGGAATTACAAGGATCTTGCTTATTGATGTTGTTAAGGTATTGATTAAAGAATTAAAAGAAAAAATATTTATTGTGACAATTATAAAAAATATAAAAAAACCATAAATAACAATTTTATATAATCAAATAAAATTTGTTTTCCTTTTAATTTTTTTTAAGTCATCGACATTGGTTAGTATTTTTTAGACTATAATAGTAATCATGATATAAATTAAATCTTTCTCAAAATTCTTAGACTGGAGTAGGGTGGGAATAGACGTCTTTTTAAAAGTTTAGTTTGGTCTGATAGTCTTTTTAAAAGTCTTTTTCGTAATAAATTTTTAATATTTCTTTTCTGGACTTAGAGGAAACGTTAACAAAAATATGAAAGCCAATAAAAATAATGAAGAATATAAAGGGTGTATGACTCACACCTAAATTGTAATTAAAGTCTTTTTATGGAGCAATAATGTATAATTAAAGTCTGTTAGTTTTTAAAAAAACTTAATTGTACCCAAAAAATATTATAAATATATATTGGTACCCAAAAAGTAATATATATATATATATATATATATATATATAGATCGGAGGGCGAGCCCTGGTGCAACGGTAAACTTGTGTCTTGGTGACTTGTTGGTCATGGGTTCGAATCCGGAAACAGCCTCTTTGTATATGCAAGGGTAAGGCCCCTTATAGGCCAACCTAACCTATTCAGACCCCTAAACATGAGGTTCATGGATCATTCCACTTATAATGAGCCTATATGTCCATTCATATTAATGTACATTTATTCAACATTCACATTCACTTGAAATTTATAGTTAACTTTTGAATAAATTCTTGAAGAAGTATAACCTCTCAAAAAACAATCCCAAAAAATATAAATTAAATAAAATTATCGTCTTTAGAGTAATATTTAGCAGCTCGATGTTCCAAACCAAAGTTGGTTTATATAAAATACCATCAGAAGTAATATGTGTAGGCTTGTATGTATAATTAATATTGTTCGGCATTTTAGTTTTAAAATGTTTATATATTAACATGTGTTTCCGGGACACAAACAAATTAGTGAGATGTGTTGGGATGTATGTACAAAATTGGACCAATTTCAGTGCATCTCTTAATTTTTTTATTCTGTACTTGTTTTTAAATTGCTCTTAATTAGACATCTTTGTGTTGAAAATTATTTATTTTGTCGATTTTGTTAACTATGTTTTTCTGTGGTTTAGGGGGAAATAAATAGAAGAGAGAGAAATAAAAGGAAAATAAAATAAAAAATGTGTTATTTGAGAGTATATATATATAAAGAAGAGAATGAAGAAAATTTTCTTTCCTTATTTTTTTAATATGTTTTTCGTTCTCATACTATTAGAAATATATATATTTTTTGTTCTTTGTAAAAAAATTAGTATACTTTTTGTTCTTATAAAATTAAAATATATTAAATTTTGATCTAAAATAAGATTCACATAAATATAAACTTACACGAAAATTTTTAAAGGTTAAAAATCATCACAAATATAATAAAAATATGATAAATTATAAGAATAAATAAGAAAATGCAACTTGTATTTTTTATAATTTGTGACAGTTTTTTATAATTTAGGGCTGTTTTTAACCCTAAAAAATTCAATTGCCACAAGATATAGGTTCGGATATATCATAATTTTATTTTGGAGTCAAAATTTATTACATTTTAATTTTATGAGCACGAAAAATATATATTTTTAATTTTATGAGGAAAAAATATTTTTTAGTTTCTTTTTTTATAATATTCTTTACTTGTTTAAACAGGTAAAAAAGAAAGTAAATAAATATAGTACTTAAAAATTACATTACTTGAGTGTAAAAAAAAAAAAGAATTCTTGTAGAAACAAGTTCGTGAATGTCTTGCAAGGAGCACAATTGGATTCAAAAAAATCAGAACTGTTTATTATGAAATTTTTTTCTTATTTTTATAGACAAAAATATCTTTTTAAAGAAGGGTTTAAATAATTCAATTATCATTCTTTTAGTAGAATATTAAAGAAGAGGTAACAATCAGAAAACACCAAGGAAATTGCTTTGAAGGTATTGTGGCCCCAACCCATAATCATAAAAAACTAACTACCTAGGCTCTTTCCATATGGATTACTAACTCCATGAAAACCACATGGTTTTTTGATGCCCCAATTAGCCTTCCAAGTTGTTCACAATATGACTAGTCATCACCTCCCAAGGGCCAAGCTTTGTCCAGCATGTGATAGATGCGTTTCACCAAGTGCCCGTAATTGCTGCTACATTGCCTCTCTTTGCACTTGAGATTTTAATTGATAAGAAAGTATATTGCTGAGTCACTCTCCAAGGTTACTTTTCTGTACCCATCCTTCCCTGACCATGTTTTGACCCATAAGAAATTGAACCATATTATGCCGGAAAAGAGGAGTTGAACTACATCCTATATGATACCTGAAGGCCTGTAAAAAAAGTGCAATTAACTTTTGACACAATATATACTACACCACCAGTGACGTGCGTATCTAGGATTACCTTTATAGGGCCCATCTAAACTAAGTAAAAGAATAAATACTGTTTAAAATATTATATCCTTGTGTAGAATATATATATATATATATATATATACAATGGTTTGAAACCTTTTCCTTAAATTTATCCATATGACTTCTAGTCTTTTTTTTTTTTGGTCAAAGTATTATTATTTATAAAAGATTATTGATATGCTTCTTTGTCATTCTCTTTCATAATATAATGTTAGCAAGATAGAGACTTTCACCCCTTGTGAAATTACTCTAGATCACTGGTATGTTTGACTGAAAAGACAATTATATTTAAGTCAGATTAGGAACAATAAAAAAAATTCTTTTTTTTAGGTATTTAATAAAGTTATATATATAAGATTTAAATTTAAAATCTTTAATTAAATTGAAATAATTTTACATCAATTAATTCATGAATCCTTCTCAATTTTTTTGAAGGTGAGATACGTATAAGTTTTTCCTAAGTGTTTTTTTTATAAGGTATTATCCCTTCTCTCAAAAATTTTCTAACAGAAAAAAATGTTATTATGTTAGTGGGTGATAAATAATATAAAAGCAACACATGCCGTTTATTTTTGTAAACAATGATCCTTTAAATGGAATACAGCTTCATTATATATTAGGTGCGCAGTTTTACTGGCCTTATTTAACTAGCCGTGGGTTCAATAGATTTGCAAGATTCACATTCCTAACAGTAATAAAGAAATCCATCAGCTTCTCTATAAATTAAACTGATCAACACAGGTAAGTGTACTTTGAAGATTTGATCTTTTTTTAAATTAAATTTGACGCTCTAAGCAGCTAGAATTGAGTTTAGTGGAAGAGATTTGAATTTTTACTAAGAGACATATCTACATTTAATACTTGACTATGCATGGAATAGAATCCTCTTTGAAAATAATATCTGTGAGAAACTAAAAAAAACATTAATATTCTGAATTAAAAAAAATGACATTGGTTTTTTAAGTTCCTAGTTATCTAAACAGCTGAAAAGGTATCCAGAATATCTAAATGGATTATCAATCCGATTTTATATCTATGCGTATAATATTCCAATAACTAGATTTTAAAAGTAATTGTACTTTTTCATATATATCTTTCATAAAAGACAATATTTATTAAAACAAGGTTAAATACTAAACATCAAAACCTCACCTAACAAAAATTCAAATTGCATATTTTATCACTTTGTAGAAAACTAATCCTTTTTTTTTTCTACAAAATCAATCGTAGTTAGTATGAGAGTAACTGTACCTTACAATATCGTATCAAATTTAAATTCTTAAAATCAAATTCTTGCAACAATTTTATATATTTTTCAAACGTAACTGAAAATGACCTTTCCTATTTTAGTCTCTTTTAACCACGACCCATTTAGGTCATAGGCTCTTGTCTAAACTAAAATGAATTTATTATTTTAAGGCTACAAAAATAGCTCAGCAGTTAAAGACTTACACACACTGAATCTTTCCCATAACCATGAAAGTTCTAAATGACCGTTTCACCCCCCAATCAGTAACAGAAACTGAAAGATGCTAGTTTTCTGACCTTCCCTGTGCCTACTCTGACCGTTGCTCTTCACACAGGGTCATATACTCCCTTAAATCCCTTGTCTCCTTCTTGGCTTTGATGAAATGACCAAGTTACCCTTTTATGATCTAACCAGGGTTAATTCCCCCCCTCTATGATTATGTCTTGCTTTCTAATTTAGTCTTGATTATGCTTTCTTAATGCACCTACTTTGGCTGTGGTGTTTGATAATATCCTTCCCCCTGTCAACGTCCATCCATTTCCATGATGCAACCCAACTAAACAAAAAAGATGCCGGTTGAGCTGATTGGGCCACATAAATTATTGTACATTATTATTTGGTATCTTGTGTGAATCTCACAATACCCTATATGATATGCAATTGTATTTCTACTTTCTAATTAGCGATATACGACCTAAAAAAAATCTCCCACATATTTTTCAATCTCATCTAAATTGGATAGTGGAAACAATCCATTTTCTAAACTTCCACGCTTATTATTAATTTGAAAATGTGGATTATTCATTTATTGTTATCCAAAGAATAACATAATTATGTTTCATATTATAATGGGAAGAGCTCATTGTCACTCTTATTTGCTATTATTATTATTATTAACTTCAAATATTTTTTATTAGATAGTTAAATCAAATTAATAATTTTTTAAAACATTTTTTATCTAATTAAGTTTTTAAATAACAATTATAATTCTTTAATTTTGAATAAAAATTATTTATTAACCATATTACTTGCTTTCATACATTTTTATTCAATGCCACTTAACATGCAGAAACAAAACTATCTTTGACGGTATAAATCAACTTAAGCAAAGTTATTTTACCTTAATTAATAATCTCAACTTTCACTTCACAAAAAAAATGGTCTAATTTTTCTTTCTACAGAAATGGTCTCAACTTTAAATCCTAAATATATATAATTATGTTAAATATTTAAAATGAGATTATTGTTGTTCATAATAATTATATTCAATTTGAGTAAGATTATCTCTATTAGAAGATATCAGTGGTCTTTACTAAAAAAGAAAATTGTAAAAAAAAGAACTAATTAAACACAATAATAATAGTATTTTGATATTAAATTCTATTTAAAAATAGTTATTCACATACAAGGACGGTTCAATGTTATTTAGACCAAAGTAAAATTTTAAAAATAAGTCATTATAAATCAATTAAAATAATTATTAAAATAATTTTATTTTATTTGAATGTTATTTTTTTATTTTTAAGATATAAAAATTACTTATTAAATTATCATAATTAATTTCATTTAACTTTTTTAATCTTTTATAAAGCTAATTAGTTTTTTTAACAGAAATATAGTTAATTCATTTAATCTTTTATTAAATACACTTTTGGTTTTAATGAAAATTTTATTTTTTTTTTGTTTGAATTCAATAAAACTTATGTTTTGAATTTTAAGGAGTTTTAGCTTATTATGCGAATAAAACAATTCAAACTGATATTAATTTTAAAATAGTATTTTAAATAAATAATTTTAATAATTCAACTATCAGTCTAATTTTTAGAATATTTAGTAAAGCAAGTGTTTTAGCTACAAATATCATTTTAGTATTAGTAATTATTGAATTTTTTTATAAAAATAGAAATCTAGATTTAATCAAATGAATGTATATTAATAAATGTTGTATTTAAAATTAATGTCACAATACATCGTATATCATATACATAATGTCCAACATCCAACCCTTTTAGGGTAGCCACTTTGTGTTGAATTATTATAATTATTAATTAGAAACTTTTATAGATATATGAAATCATAATGCATTATGATTTTATATATTTATAAAAGTTTTTAATTATTCAATTACTTACTAAAAGACATTTTAGACAAATGAAAAGAGAGTCAGCTGAAGATTGTGACGATATATAATATAGATCAATACTCCTTATAATATGGAATGAAAAGTAAAAAATGTTATTCTTGTGTCTCTTTCTACACCTTTTATGAAAAATAAGTAAAAAGTTTATTTAATTTTTATATATAGTATATGTAAAGTAAGTCATTTACACATCCAACATGTAGATCAACCTAATGAAACATTTATTAATAAATGTGTTAATCAACTTATATAAAATTTTTCTAACTTAATCTATTGTTTTGAATTTGAGTTTTAATTTAATTAATTATCTTGAATTTGAGCCTAAGATATAAAGTTGCATTGATACATAGAAGAAGAATTTTACTGCATATAACAATTCTATTCATCGCAATCAAAATTGCTTCTTACAGAGAATACCTATGGTATTTGTCAAAAGAAAAAAAGAAATATATATCGTTATTACGGTATATTGAAAATGAGATGCTAGAGAGTAGTAGACATGAAAGCAGTATTTTGCTTTTACTTACGGGCAAGGGTAAGAGGTAATAATTAAGGTCAAGCAAGGGTCATAATTATTTTAGCATGTACTAACAATGCTTGGAACTTTCAAGATAAGTTACAACATACATTCAAGCAAAGGACCAACAACTACATTTATAAGCATAAAACAAATCAACGTAAGATGTAGTTGAGACATATATAGTTTGATATTGAGTAGAGTATAGTAACCAGCATAGGTCATAAAATATGGTTGCAAATTAAACCTCAAAAGTCATCCATCCATCATCCAAGACCCACACCACCACACAACCAAAGTAGATAACAAGATATTATTGAAACTTAGTTGTTTAACTAAATTCTGGAGTTTGATTTCTAGCTTAGAAGTAAAATTGTAATCGAAGTTGAAGAGAACTTAATTAAATTCAAAGTTTTTTTTTATCTTCAATCAGAAATCATGAATGTTTCTTAATTCATAGAATTAAAAATCTCACTCTTAATGAATGACTATTATTAGTATGAGAAAATTTTATATGTACTGAGAATTAAACATAGTTCTTCTGTTAAATAAATAATTTTCACACGTGTGAACACAACAAATGTTTGTAACACTGACTCAACTTTTTGAATCAGCTGAATTAGAAATAAGAAATCCCAAGTAGATCCGGATTTAAAAAATAAAAATGAAATGAAAAGAAAGTTGATCACCAACAACCAAGGGCAACATAGTCACTCCACACACCAATAACCTTTTCTTAAACAGTCTCTACATTTTCCACCCTCATCAAAAGAAAAGAAACTCCCCTTAAAGCTTAAACCCCCTCATGTTCTTTTTTCTCTTTTTGGTCTAAGCAAACCACCCCACCATGGCAGCAAGAGCAACAGCAATCTTTAACACTCCCTCCTCCTCCTCCTTCTTCACATTCACACTCTTTCTCTCTCTCTCTCTCCTCCTCCAACTTTCTCTCTCCTCCCCCTCTCCCTCCATCCACGACCTTCTCCGCTCCAAAGGCTTGCCCCCCGGCCTCCTCCCAGAGGAGGTGAAATCCTACAGCTTCTCCGAAACCGGCCACTTGGAAGTCTTCCTTGACGCGCCGTGCCTGACCAAATACGAGAACAGAGTCCTCTTCGAGCAAGTCGTCACCGCCAACCTCACCTATGGAAGCCTCATAGGAGTGGAGGGTCTCCAGCAAGAGGAGCTCTTCGTGTGGCTACCCGTCAAGGACATAATCGTAAATGACCCCTCCTCGGGGTTGATACTGTTTGACATTGGCCTCGCCCACAAACAGCTCTCGCTCTCCCTCTTTGAAGATCCGCCTCACTGCAAACATGAAGGTAAAATAATTAAACTATAATTTTTTTCGGCAAATGTTAGTCATTAATGCTTAATTCTTTTCTTAGCAGGATGATTGAACCTACGATCTTCCTTTCCTTCTGTTCTCTCTTAACTATCCAATCCATCCTGTATCTCCATAATTAAACTAAAATTATCAGCCCTTTTAACCTGGTTTTCACTGAGATCTGCCTCTACCCTTTTGAAACTACTTTCCAAAACAAGATATGCGCAATCTTGGATCACACAATATACAATTGAGAGTTGTTTGATCATATCAATTATTAATCTACTGTTTCCTGGAGTCTTTCTGATTCTAGAGCTTTTTTTTTTAAATTACCATTTTTGGGAGTGTGAGTGAGGGACTGATTTTTTTTTTGGCATTTTGTGTTGATTGAGATTTCTGTTAATATGTGCAAAAGAAAATAGCTGCTTCTTCTCACAGCTTCATTCATGACCCTCGTTTCACGAACTGAATATTTGTGGAGTTACAGTAGCAGTTAATTTTTTAATTAAAAGAAAACAATTTTTGTTAATCTAACATTATTCTCTCTCTTGAAATAGTCCCTAAAATAATATTATTTTTTTAAGTAAGCTTTCAATTGTTCAGTCAGTTTAGTCCCTAAAGTAAAATTCATGAACTAATTTAAATAGTATTTTAATACTTAGTAGTTAGTACTACTTAACATAATTTATAATATTTTTGGAATTATTCAAGTAATTTGTTTTATTTTAAGGATCGTATATTTGAATGGTAATAGATTAAATGGGTAGGCTACTCTTAATCTTTGTTTTACTAACTTTCAATTTTTATTTGCTTTCTCTGAATTTATCTCTCGTGTCTTCGCATCCTAATTACCACACTGACCTTAAAAAAAAAAGGGTCAAGACAATAACATCCTCACTCAACTTTTTCATATTGTAAACCACAGACAAAAACAATTAAGAGGAACTTTCCTTGTGTTCAAAGGGAAAAAAAAAGTACAATATTCTACACAATACGTCTGATCCTGAGGCTCCTTCTGCACATCACCGTAACATATTTAGGCCAGATATGCAGTGCAGGTTCATCTAGGGATGGGGTTAATTACATGCTTTTATCTGTTTTGTTGTTTCTAGTTGTTGTTTTATGTTGCATTGCCATCATTTTTAACTTTGGGTGCATTTTCAAAGGGCCTAAAAGGACGGGATTTCTTTTGTTCATATGCAAAACTCGTGGTTGAGGCTGATTGTATGGTTGTGCAGGTGGGTTGAGGAATCATGTGAGGAAGGAAAAAGGTTTCGAGGCCCTGAGGTAGAAAAAGATGCCACCCTGTTTTTTACATGCTTCACTTGTTGTCTTTTTCTTTGGTCATGTTTATATAAATTTTAGCCTTGCAATATTATTGCAACTATATAGTAGTCATATGAATTAATGAAAGTAGGTGCTTGTAGCGTAGAGGTTGAGCATTGTAAAAATGTGAGGAGAGAGAGGGAAAAAAAAAAGGAAAAAAACTATGGAATCTGATGATGTCGTAATCAAATTTACAAGTTGTAATCTTCTAACTTTTGTTCATTATGTTGTTTCTGTTTTGAGATAAAAAGATATAATAAGTGTCAAAGCAAAGGATCAAATCTAGGTTTATGAATTCGCAAACCAATGACTAGGAAACTTGCCAACGAAAATGGAAGAAAAAAAAGGCATTTGGAATATGTTAATTGTCCCTTCGTTTTTTTTTTTTTTGCCTTTCTGACACATTGATATTACAACTGGAATTTTTGGTTCTTTACTTTTTGTTTAGGGAATAACAGATTGGAAGAATTGATTAAGATTCTTAGAGAGAAAAAAGAATAAAAATACTATATTATTGGTTCTCAGGATGTTAATTTTAGTTTTTAAAAAAACTTAATATATTTTTAATAGAAACACATTTTCAGTCTTAATAATGAACTAAAACAATATCACTGTTTTACAAATGAAAAAAGTAAAAGCATTTCTATATATAACTAAAATTAAGTTTCAAGATATTCTGAAGAACTAAAAATATAATTTATATAAAAAATGGTCTCCGATCCGCTGTCCAAAAAGTTAACTTGATCGTCTAGACTTGCACACTTTGCATAAAGAATCCTCAACTTTGAGATATTTGAAAGGAGAAAAGCTTCTCTTTCAAAAGGGCAAATTGCTGTTCTGGTGTTGATGTAGCATTGAACTCCTCTTAAGCATCAATGGCATGCAAGTCTTCTTTAACATACCATACTAAATAGATTGACGATAGTATAATTATAATTTTTAAGTTTTGTTATGTCTAATATCGTGATAGAAAAAGGGTAACACTTTACCCACGTTATTTTTACATGTTATGAAATATCAACGTTGAAAAAATATCTTGGTCATTCAATGGAATTAGTATCTTGTGCATAGTATGAGAAATTTAAATTTAGATAAAACTTTAGAATACAAATTAAAAATGAGTTTAAATATATTTAATTTGAGCCTTTGAAGTCAAACCAACATAAAGTAAACTTGATTGGTTTGCTGGATGCAGCACGAGTTATTGAATTGCAACGGCGAAAAATTACAATTTCCATGATAATTGCTTTTATTTGGAATTTAGCTTTTCTTTTCGGTGAAAAGTTAACAACTTTTTTCTATTAATATTATTGTTTAGATGGATTTTGGAATTTGGAAATGAGGCTCGGGTTAGGTCCGTAGGGGAGGGGAGTATGATAGGTTGAAGTGTGGAACTGCTCGAAAGTCATACTCAAATAATGACATGATTGTGTTAAGTGCATGTATTGCTGTAAATCAAGAAGTCAAGAAACATTGAACAATATGTTTTTTTTTTCTTAAAACAAGTTTACAAAAAAGGAGAAAAAAGGGTTTGACGAGAAGGTAATGTCGACAAAGAATGCATGTGGCACATTATTCTTCCCTCTCCCAAAACAGTTTGGTTTTGGTTGCAAGACAATGATACCAGCTTGTAAGACTTATGTTTTGCTAACGTAAAAAGATAAAAAAGAGTTTAATGGTGATGCAATTATTGTATAAAACAATTTTACACGATTATTAATTTAATCACAAATCATATTTTACATAAATTTTAAGATATTTTTATAAATATTAATAAATTTATTATAATAATTTATAATTAAATGATGATAATATAAAATTATTTTATATTATCAATGTATAGTACTTATTTATATAAAAAATTTGATATGGTATTATCTTAGACCCAACTAGTTGTCTCCCTCTTACTCTTGTGTTTACACCTCACATAAAAAAGGAAACAAATATAGGTGCACTAAAATACAAAGTATCCAAAGTGAATAAATTATTTCACAACTAACACAAAATACATAGTCATTGTTGAATGTCTATGTTGATAAGAATTATATTAAACATTTTTCTTATACACATATCACCTCATATTTTTCTATAAATTATATCATTTAATATAATTATATAAAAAAGTGAGTAGTAGTATCCAAAATATTCTCACGTTGCTGGAACTGTTTTTTCTCGTTGGTAATGCTTGTGAAGCAATAAAAAGTTTTATTTGGCCGATAAAGAAAATATCTTTTTTTATATAATTTATAAGATAATTATTTTAAAAGTTAATATACTTTCTATTTATCATATTAATAGAATTTAAAATTTGGTTGGATTACTATCAATGCACATATTATTTTTTATTCGAAATTAAAATTCTTATAAAAATCCTAATATATTTTCATAAGCTTAAGTACGATCAGGACTAACAATGAATCAAATCAATTCAAAAATAATTCGAAACTTGATTTGTTAATCAGCTCGTTAAATTTGATTCATAAATTAAATGAATTGAAATTGAACTAAAAATTAAATTCGTTAAATACATGAATTAAACTTAAACAACATATAATTCGACTCATTTGATTTATGAATTGGCTCGATATACTTGTGCTATCATAATAAGGTTAGTTTTGTCTTTTTTTTTAAATGAAACAATCATTTTATCTAACTAAAATTAACTATTAAATTAAAATTTTGAAATATATAGGATTAAAAAAAACTGACTTTTGATTAATGTGATTCAAACTAACCAAATGATTTAAGTAAAGCTCGAGTCAAATTTTGAGTTGAGTTAAATATTAATGAGTTAAGTTAAACTACATAAATTATTGTTCATGAACTTGAATCAAGTTAAGTTTGAATTAAAAAAAATTCATTTTAAATTTAAATGAATATCAAAATAAATTAAATATTAATTAGTTAAATCGAATTGAATCAAATTCAACTCAACTCATTTTCAATCCTAATTGTCGGGATTAAATTTCTCCAAGAAATTTTACGTCTCTATTCTATGCATAAAAGTCGTGATTGGGGAGTGACTTCATTTTAATTGAACCAATCCTAGTTTGATTTTTTTTCTTCCGGCCGTGAAGTTGGTGGTGACTGATATAATATCAAGGTAGATTTGTCCTTTCATTGTTATTTGTTTGTGAAAAGCCCTATTCGAATGTTTGTTTCCAATAATGGAGGTAGGGTAAAGGTGCTAAAAACACCAAAATAAATTCATGATTAAATATTAAAAAATGAAGAAAGTAATGTGGATAAATTATTCATTTGAGCAATTGGTTTTGTGTAGGCTGCTGCCTCTCCCGCTCCCTCGTCTGTCGTATATCATGTCTTTTGTGCTGTTTTGTTTTTTTATTATAATAAACAACTTTAGGCAATCAAAAAATAAAAATAAACAAACTTTAGTATATGTGCATCGATATTGGTGTATGTTCACTTTTCTAGAAGGACCAATCATTATTTCAAAAATTAAAACTAAGTAATCTATTATTCTCTGATTTTTCTGTTTTTGTCTGAAGATGGTTTTGGATAAATTATTTTAGTTAATTTTTAATTTTTTATAATTAAAAAATTTATTCAACTGTATTATATATAATTTTTTTTAATAAATTTTAGTATTTTTTTAGGCTATGATTCATAAAATTAGTTCAGAAAACGGAGAGCTACCTTGGAAGCTCGAAATTCAAAAACTAATTTATTAAATTATAAATATTTGATAAAATTAGTTGTTGAAATAGTTAAGAAGTGTAAAATGATAGAAAAATAATAAAATCATAATTTATTTAAAAAATTTAATTCATAATTTAGATAAAAATATTAAGGAGAAAAAGAAAAGAAAATATAAAAATTTAAAAGTTAGCGTTTTAAAAAAACACTACTAAACTTCTAGGTTATGTTTGTTAAGTTATTTCAACTAGATTTTAACTTGTTGAACTAGCTGACAAACTTGTTTGTTGTTTGGTAAAAAGGTTTATTAAGTAGCTTCTAGTGTTTTTTTATATGTTACTTGAAGTAGCGTTTTGTATAATGTTAGCTTCTAGTTTTTATATTTTATTTCTTTTTTATCCCTAAACTATTTATTCAGTTCCCTTGTTATCCTTTTTTAAATATGTCGTTTTTATATTTTTCAGCTACTCCAATGACTAGTTTTATTGAACGCTTATGATTTAATGAGATAGATGAAAATCTTCCAACTATCCGCTAACTTTTCAACTTTCAGCTAGTTTTGTTAAACATAATCCTAATAGTATTTCTAAAAACATTAGAAGCTATTAAAAAGTTATAAAGATTATGTTTGACAAAATATTTTAGCTAGCTTCTAGTTTTTTTACTAGCTAAAAAATTGTTTGATTGTTCGAAAAACAAACATTTATTTTTTTAGTTTGTTCTTAGTAGCTTCTACCAATTTTTAAAAAGTTACTAGAAGTAATACTTTTTAAAACAGTAACGTCTAGCTTTTATATTTTCTTCAATTTTTATTTTTAATATATTTATCCAATTTCTTGATTATTCTTTTTAATAAATCATGGTTTTATAATTTTTCTGTCATTTTATATTTTTCAATTACTTCAACAGTTAGTTTTATCGAATACTTATAATTTAATAAACTAGTTTTTCAATTTTCAGCTACCAACTAATTTTTCAGCTTTCAATTAATTTTTTAATTTTCGACTAACTTTTCAACTAGTTTAGCCAAACATAACCTTTAAAAGTTTGTTTACTAAACTGTCAAAGTCTTTTCAACTAGAAAAAGAAAATAGAAGCTAACTGAAATGCCTTGTGGAATATAGCCTTAATAGTTTCTAGTATTTTTAAAATGCTAGCTTCTAGTTTTATATATTTTATTCCTTTTATCCTTAAAATATTTATTCATTTTCTTTATTATCTTTTTTAAATAAAACATGATTTTGTTATTTATTTATTTTTCACTCATTCATCCTATACATTTTTTATATTATATAGGAAAAGTACAACTTGATGTCATTCATGTGCTACTTGAAGTCGAAGTAGTAATTAGACTTCTTTGTAGAGACTTCTTTGTTCTCTACATGTACAAGTCATAAGTGGATATATGATTTTTAAAAATTTGAAAATAGGGGGAAGTTGCACCAATATTTATTATTTTTAAGAAAAAAAAATTAGAAGTTAAAACTACATTTAACACTTCTGCTACAAAATTATGTTTCCATTTATGAGTTACCCTTGCATGGTATTTTTCAAATTCTACCCCCATTTGGTAATTTTGAAAAAAAAACTACCCCACTTGATAAAAAAGCTGCAGAATAATCATATATAGTGTGAGAACATTTGTTGGTGTGTTTCAAAGTTCAAGATGTGAAACCCTTATATAGTGTTTATAAGTTTGTCTTGTTAGCAAAGGTTAATAAATAACTTTAAGTTCTCAAATCAATTTTATGATCAAATTAATATAAAATTATAAGAGAGGATATGTGTGATGACTTCTAGGGTGCACTACCATTACAAGTGATCCACCATGTACCACTCACTACTAAAAAAGTACTTTCAACATCGTTATTTTAACATCAGTTATCAAAAATCGATGTTAATGAATGAGCGATTGTATTTTTGTAAATAAATTAATTTTGCTAACATCAATTTTTAAAAAAATCGATGTTAACGTGACGATATTAACATTGGTTATTAAAAAACCAATGTTAACAAAATTAACTTATTTACAAAAATGTCACTGCTCATTCATTAACATCGGTTTTATAAAAAATCGATGTTAACATTGTCACGTTAACATCGGTTTTACAAAAGCCGATGTTAAGTTTTAATGTTGTGTTTTAATTTTCCTTTTATTGAAGCTTTCTCGTTCTCAACAACAACTCTTCTAACCCCTTCAAGCTCTCCCCCTTCGAAGCTCGCAAGCTCATTGAGCGCTTCACCCTGACCAGTTCCTCGACATCCTTTAGGACGCGGTGGTGCGCCACCTTGACGTCCTTGTTGTTGTGCGCACTGTTGCGGACCATGATGTCTCTCAATGCAAGCTCTTCCTCCGCAACCTTGGCTTGGACACCACCACCGATGGCCTCTGCTCACTCTTCTCCATCTTTGGCAACCTCGAGGAGGCCTTTGTCATCCTCAACGGTGTGCTTCTCACCCTTCCCGGGCCCAGCAAGCACATCAACATCTGTGTGACGATGATGCAACTCATCGCTGTCGGGAACTCCTCGCTGACCGTTGGACCTCCTCGCGGATAAGCTTCTCACGCACTTCTCCTTGTACGGAGAAATCGAAGAAGGGTTAGGGTTTGATAAACAAATAGGAAAGTCAAAAAGGTTTGCTCTGTTTGACCCTTTGCTTCTTTTTCAATCTCTTTTTGCGGCAAACTCTCTCTATATTAACTCTTTCATTTAACAGAAAGAAATAATCTCAGGTTCAATTTCTAACTCTCAGAGTTGAATTGTGTTGCAGAAGCTCGTGTTTTCAGTGCACCAAAATGTTCTCCCACTGCTCACTTTCCTCATCAGAATTTGGTTCCAACTCGAGCATCATTCATTGCTAGTTCCCCACTGTGTAAGACTTCTAGTTCCTATGTTGTGGTCACTCCATATCATATTTGAAAATTTATTCAATTATGTCAGTGCCACTGCATTCCATTTACAATAATTACTACCTTTAACTTCAAAATTGAATGCTCGGATAATTTAACGATCTTGGGTTCTTCTTAATTTATCTAATATGTTAATTAAAAGAAAAAGAAAAAAATCGCATGTTAGTTATGATTCGAAATAAAGTAGAACTCGTGAATTGGAACTTTTTGTAGAGTAGACTATCTTAGAATTTTGAAGCTAGAGATTACTATAGGCCACAACTTCCTTTGTTAATGTTTAGTACATCTTTTAGATCCTAGACTTAATTTTATCCTATTGAGAAACCTTGCCATTAGAACAACCCTTTTATTTATTTGGAAGTATACAGGTAACCCCAATTTCTTTCATTTTCAATGAAACACTTTTATAAAAATGTTTAAGAAAGTGGTTACTTATGTCTTGTAGTGCGATGATAATTGTATTTTCTCTCTCTGTATGTATTTTCAGGTTGCTTCCTTTACTGGGGAAAAACAAGTAGTATCTATTTTAAAAATTTCTTGTAGATGCTTACAAATCAGGAATTCATGAAGGTTCTATATATAGTTGGAGTGGGTCTAGGTTTGGGTTATTTTGTTATTTTCAGTAGTAATGCTTTCATTATATGGTTGGGTGCAAATATGATAATGGAAAAAGGATCCAATGGGCTGATTAGTGTGATTATTAATGTGCAATTGTTTCAATGTTAGCTAGAGATAAAGAGATCCATAATTCAAGTTGTTGACATAATTTTTAATTTTTTTTTTCATATCTTAGGTCTCTTAGATAGGCATCCCCTAGCATGAGTGCTTTAACGATAGGTTCTACTACAGCTTACAAAATGTTGCAAGTTAGTACTTTGCTTCAATATTTGAGACCATATTTTAGTCTTTTTTGAATCATTTTCATTGCTCAAAAGATAATGAACTTAATATAATTTGACTAGGACTACATATTCAAAGAGGTTTGATCAAAGATAATGAATTCCAAACAATATACATTTTTCTTTTTGTTGTTAGGTGGAAAAAGGTTTGACCAAAGATGATAAGGCACATAAATTAACACTAAGGCTTGAACTTGTAAGCTCATACGTCAACATCTTGACTTATATATAAGTTATAAATTCATCTTTTAAAGATAATAATACTTCTTTTTGTTTGGTTATATGCTCTTGGAAGCCAATTAGTTGAGGCTATGGTTTCCTTATACTTTATGGATTGATCCTCGTCACCGGTATGGGCACAATCTTCATTTCTACTATGAAGACCGGTTTCGTAGCCATAGTGGGCCTTCTTTCTAGGTGTGTTAACATCACTCTGTCTCTCTCAAATGCATATTTTGTTTCTTCATTTTTGTGTGTTTTTTAAAATGAAAACACTCTTTAATCTTTGTTAAAAAAATTAATTTAAAACTATAAAATCAGAAGTGAGACTCGTTAAATAAAAAGTGAGATATACAAAATTATAATTTCTAATAAATTTCAATTGATACTTGTACACTGTTTGGTCTTCTTTGCAAACTTTTATTCCTAAGCAGAAATCTCCTAGACCATTTACCTGGATCCAGATCCTCTAATTGAATATTATATACTTTATTTGATTTCATTCAATGCTTTTAGCATTAGAATATTATATACTTTATTCGATTCCATTTCCTGTGTGCATTTATATGTCATTTTCTTGTTGGTTTTCTTATATATTACTTTAAAGTAAAGTATATTCTCATAAAAAATGCTTAATTTATATTTCTCATGTTCAAAATATGCATGCCCCTCCATTAAAAAATAATTGTGTTACATTTGAGTTTTTCTTTTAATTTTAATATAAAAATATTTTTTTAGTTTTTTTTGTTGGCAAATTCTTAATATAATTAATAGCTAATTTCAAATGTTTATTATCAATTTTGTAACTTATCAAAAAAATAAAAATTTATATGAAAGTACAAATTTAATAATAGAGATATTTAAAACATTATTCTACTTTCTATAATAATATGTTTGCTTAAGTTACTTCAAATACACAATCACAATCATGTCAAAGTTGATTTTAGGTATAAAGAGATAAAAAATGCTTATATTGTTTAAAAATGTTTGATTTGATTTATATTGTTTAAGACACTCAAAAATAGAAAAATTATTAGATTTTTTTATAAAATAAAAATTATTAGATTTGAAATAGTGATTTCATCACTTTAAATATACAAATTCCAACATAAAGTTTTGAGACAGATGAGTTGATTTTAAATTTAATTTAATTATATAAATTGATTATTTAATCCTTAAAGCCTACCTAATACAGTATAATTAAACCAAATTCATTATTTTAAATCACCTAGTTGTAGTATATCTTATATAAGCCAATTCTTAGGTCCTCCTTTAGGATTATCACAAGCAATGTGAGTGTTTGTGTTCAATATTTATCATCACTTCTATTTGTGCATACATAGGAAAAGCTACCACCTACTGATTCTAGGTTAAGACCTAATCAAAGGCATTTGAAAAATGGGGAGTATGATATGACAAATTCAGAAAAGTTGCGTCTAGAATAGCGACAACATTAGGTAAATATTTAATTTTACTTTGTGTGTTTCCTTTGTTGGTTTCACTTGTAGGCTAGCATTATGTTTGCAAGGGACACTACATGATACGAAGTTCTGTTATAGGTTTGATTTAAAACTCGAGCAACATAGGACATGAGATTAAAACATAGTGTTGATGTTATTCTTGATTGTATAGGAGCATCCTACTATCAAAGAAATGTTGATAGCTTGAATTTCACTTTTGTTCTAAACTGATACATTATTAGGGAGCTAATATATTATATGATAATGCACTATATCTTGTCTCCTCTTTTTTGTATCTTGACAAAGAGAAAAAGTTGTTTGTTTTTCAAATGCAAAAAATTTAGTTTTTTACTTATTTTGTTGTAGGATATATATATGTGAGTAAGTTGAGAATGAGTAATATTTATACCTTAGAGTTTGATAACTATCATTTAAATTTGTTTCTAGATTAATATTATGAGATTGTAAGTAATGTGATATTGTAATGAAAATAATATTTTAATTTAAAATTAATATATTTTTTTATAAATTAATTCTGGTTGGTTCATTGTAAAAATAGACAAAATATTATTTTTTTTTACAAAAAACAACATTGGTTGGTCTAAAACCGATGTAAAAGGCATTTTCTACATCAGTTTTTACTAAAATTGATGTCCTAATCAAATTTAACATCAATTTTGCCAAAAATTGATGTTGTAAAGACACTTTCTATATCGGTTTTTTCATAACCAATGTAGAAAATGCTTCAGAATACACAATTCAACATCGGTTTTTGACTAAAATTGATGTTGTTTTTGTAGTTTTTGTTTTTTTTTTACATTTTGTACTATACGAAAAACCGATGCCGTGTAGTGTATATTAATATCGGTTTTTTGAAAACCAATGTTAACATTGATAATGTTAACGTCGGTGGTTTCAACATCGGTTAAAAATTGATGTTGAAAGTTAAAAACAACCAATGTTAAAAGACTATTTTCTAGTAGTGACTATTGACAACCCTAGGATTAATCTATGGAGCATTTCCTTATCCTATACCCTATGCACTATATTCCTTTTTTGTTCCTATTCTTCTCTCTCTAACCCTATGGACCACCTTAGCTAAGAATGGTCATTGTGTTGTAAGAGGTATTGTTTTCTATTTCTACACTAATTTACCTTCATTTTTCCAATTCCTACACTAAATTTTCTTAATTGTTTGAAAAATATTACATCAACCCTTTAATTGTTTGGAACTATTGCATATAATATAAAGAAGTTTCTTGTAAATATTAAAAAAATAAGAAATATTTGTGAAATTTCACGAAACTTAAAAAAGCATTAGTATAGTTTGTAAAATTATGTTTGACAAAATTAGTTGAAAAGTTAGCTAGAAGTTAAAAAACCAACTAAAAATTGTTAATTTAACTAATTAAATTGTAAATATTCGATAAAATTATAAATTAGAGTACCTGTAAAATAACTAGAATAAAGAGCTTTCAAACATCATGGATAGGAAAAGAGCACAAAGAAGTGTTTCGTTATCTGTTATTAGAGTTCTCTTTGAAGCAAATAAAATTGTTATTATGCATATAAAGACGAGAGTAAGTAAGTGTTGGAGCAAAAAACTAAGTAATGAGCACAATGATACTTCAAATGTATGAAAGAGTGAAAAAAATAAACAATAAAACCTTTTTTATTTTAAAAGAGTAATAAAAAAATTTGATAAATATTTTCCGGATAAAAAAAATTTAAAAAGTTAGAAGTCATTGTTTAACAAAATGTTACTTCAAATAAAATTTCAAAAAATATAAAAAATTATTTATCAAACAATCAAATAAGTTTTTTACTTATATAAAAAAGTTAAAAACTAACTAAAATAGTTTGGCTAACATAAAATTACTCAAATTGTTATTTATAAAGCCAAACTCCTACTCTCTTAATTAGATATTCTCTTCCATATTCTTACTTTTTTAAATTGTGCTAGTATGTAGACATGTGAATACATGGGAAGTTAACATTTTATGTTTATTTTAAAATATGTAATTTTATATTATTTAAGGTAAATACAAAATATTATTTATTAGTATGTAAATTTATTAATTATGTATTTTAATATTAATTATTACGAAAAAGGACTATAAATTTTAATAATATTAGTGAAATTAAGTATAATGGTGTTTATTTTTAAGCTAATATGATAGTGATGTTAGTATTTTTAGTATATACCTATATATAAATTGATAACTCAAATGATAGTTTTTAAATATAAATGTTGTATACAAAATATTAATGATTTTTACAAATATGATTTGATATTGTGTAGACTAAATCGTTATAAGGGATGACAATGACATGAGGTGATCTCGGATACTAGTCTCTCATGATCGTCATCATTACGTTAGATGAAAATACGTCTCTTGCTTATCTCATACTTGCACCAATATTTTCTTCGATGAACATCAATGTATGTATTTTATAAATATTTGTAAGTATATAGACGATATTAATGAATATTTCTCAGAACAAAACTTTAAAACAAAATTAATTTAAGAATTATTATGTCAATATTGTAGTGATATATAAGACAAATATTCACTTGAATATTATGATGAGAACTCAACATCCAACAATATTTTAAGAGAGAATTATTGTTAATAAGTACTTGAATTAATTAATAAAGATTTTCAATACCATATTATATAATTTTAATTATTAAAAATAGACTTAATTTTAATATAATAAATATTTCTATTTCACTTTTTTTTTAAACATCACCACTATCACTACCAACAACATCAATAATAATAATCAAAATAATTATAATAATAAAAGTAATTTTGATTACATTTCAAGAGGGGGATATGAATGTAACATTGACTGTGGTTAGAGATTTTTTAGATTGAAAAAAAGGAAGTGCATGTGTAATTGAAGTAAAATACAAAAAAGTATCATTGTAATTTTCTCTTCCTATTTTTATAAGATTTTCATTAAATTATTCATATGTTATTATTGTATATCTATAAAATTACCATTAAACATGACAAATTTTATCTGTATAATTAACTATTATTTTGTAAATGTCATTGAAATGGTAATTAATTGAGATGAAAGAAATGATTCAAAATAGTTAATAGAATATGTTATATAATTTTAAATTATTATCTTTATAGCACTTGCATTTAACTCATTTTATATATTTTGGTCACATAATAAGCATGCGTTATCGATATAATTTTTTATTGTGCATACTTTTTGTTTAGTGTTGAATATTGAAATTTAATACTCTTTCTTAACTTAATTATGAATAATACAATTCACAATTGATCATCAACAAAAATAACCTTTAAAAGATAAAATTGAGCTCCAAATGAAAAAAATAGTTTGATTGATTTTTATTATTTCAATTAAAATATATATTGTTTATAATTATATTTATCAATTAAAATCAAAATATATATCAATCGTAATTATCATAATTAATATAATGATTTATTTTATGAATAATTTTTTTAACAACATTTAGGAATTACATATAACAAAAAATAAATTATGCATGATAATTAGATGTTTATCTTAACATTTTATTTTAAAATCATTTTAATTAATGTTCAAATATTTAATTCAAATATATTTATTAATCACATGTAATTATATAATTGAATATTACATTATTTACTTTCGTCATATAATATAAAAAGATCTAATTAACTCTGTTTAAAATAATTTTGTGTGAGAAAAACATTTTCTATTGTTTTAAAAGATAATGTATAAAAAAATATTTTTCATTATAAATTAAAAAAATTATTAAAAAAAACTAATGTCTTTTCATATAAATAATATAAATATTTACAAAAAATATAAATAAGTCATCAAATAGTTGCTTAATTTATTTTAATAAGATGCATATACATAAAAAAAACCATTAGAATCATACCCATTAATTATCATAAATTCTCATTAACCCCTTAAATGATAATTTAATGTTAATAATTTTCTATGTTTTGTAGTACTTAATTTAATTCAAATTAAAGTTTATCGTAAATAATAAATATTTACAAATGTTAGTTTTTCTACTTTTGTTTTTAATTTACGAATTGTTATTTTGACTTTATTTATATGGGATTTAATTGACGTTTTTAAATTTATTTATATAAAATTTATAACTTAAGTGATATTTTTCGTACAAATTAATGAGTAAAATTTAATTTATATTAACATATAAGGGTTTAAGGGCTCTTGTGATTTTTCATCCAATATGCATGTATAATTTCAGGAAGCTTATAGTTCAAACTTTAACTTTCTCTTCTAACCATGTGATATTTAAGTTATAACTTCCTGTAGAGAATACAGGCATGTTGACCTTCTTTCTTCTCATATAACATGCTCTTGATAATCAATTCATGGCGGCAAATAAGGTCAATAAAAAATTTCAGTTTCTATCAATTTTTAGTGTAAGGAAAAAACAGAATAACGTAAAGAAAAATTCATATTTAAATGAAGAAATGTAGAAACAACAAAATAAAAAGTATCAACTTTCAAGGAAAAAAAATGACAAAAAATGTATTAATTGTTGAATAGTACATGTTGATTTTTCACAATGCTTCTCTTTTCTTGAGAAAAAATAGTGTAGAATAATCTCCTCGTGTCATGTGTTAATGAGAGTGTAGGTCATACAAAAATTGAATGATAAATGAAATGATGTATTAAATAGTTAAGTTTTTGAAAATATCAACTTACATTAATAAACATATTAAAATAGATAAAATAATCATCATTTGATAATATTTCTGACTCTCATGAGAACGTGAATGTAAGTACGAAACTTAGAAAACCAATTTGTAAGCAAACTAGAAACTTAACAAAAATTAAAAGAAATGAAGAAATTGCATCAAATCATTATAAGCAAAAAAAAAATGAGAAAAAAAAATGTATTAGATCAAATGAAATTGATTGTTTTTTATAATAAACATCAATATATACACCTCAAGAAAAAAAAAATATAATATAATATATGATCACACACAACCTCCTCCATAACTTGAAGAGAATTATCCACCACAATATATAGACCTCTCTCGAAAGAAACAAAATCAAGACCAGGAAATTTCAAGATACATGTAAATCAATTTCTTTATTTTCATATGACTATTTGATGCAAGTTAATACGATGTAAATTAAAATGTCATTATATATTAATTAATATATTTTACCGAAATGAATATTCAAAATGAAAACAATATATTTACAAATTTTAAAATTAATTGGGATATTTTTTCCTTTTACTGCCCTAATTTAATTCCGTAATACTATTTAATTATGTAAAATCTTTAATTGATTGGGATTAATATTTGTTCAAGTTAATAAATTTTTATAATAATAAATATATTCATAATAATAAATTTATATGTTTAAAATATATTAAAAATATTCTTATTTTAAATTTAATTATAACAAAATTAATATCTAAAAAATATACTAAAAATATTTTATTTGTTACTGTTTAGAATGAATTAAATTTATAAACATTATTAAATTCAGTTTAAATTATAAAAAATAAGGTTATAAAAGGTCTTAAATGTGATTTGAATATTCACCCAATTTTCTTGAACAAAATTATAGTTAATTGAAAATAATTAAAATTAAATATTTATTAGTTGAACTAAATATGATTGACCTATAACATAATGGAAATACTGCTCAACTATTTATTTTTGCATTGATTAGTTATAATAGATTTTGAAATTAATGAATTTTAATCTTACTAGATTATAACAAAACAACACACTATATCAAAACCTTTTTACCGCTTAACCATTCAATTTTTCATTTATTTATATTATTTTTCAAATTGCACTAGCTTTCAGATTATTTTTTTTTTTGCTGAATTTAAAAATTTTCAACATTAAATTTCATATTAACAGAACAAAAATATTTTTATTAGAAAATCAATTTTTTAAATTTATACATGAAAAATATATTAGAATTTTTCCGTTTGTAAATTTAATTATAACAAAATTATTCTTTAAAAATATACTAAATTTTTATTTATTTATTTATAAACATATTTTTAATGAGAATTAAATATTTTATACAAAAACAAAATTAATTGATAAACATATATTTAAATACAGTTTAAATTATAAAAAGCTGTTTAATGAAATAAATTTTTAATGACCAATAAGTATTTTAATCTTGAAATCAATTTATATTATTTATGAATCAATTATATAATTAATTTGTCCCATTTATATTAATAATTCATTAAGTACTAATTTGAATTTGAATTTGAATTATAATCAAACCAATATATTCCCAAGCATTAAATTATGACACCTTAAAAACTATCTTATTTCAACATGTGCCATCTAAATCTATTTATAGAGTGTTAAATTTATATATACTAGCATGTAAACCCATGCCTTAACATTTTGTTTTTTATTTTAAAATATGTAATTTTATATTGTTTAAGATAAATACAAAATATCATTTATTAGTATGTAAATTTATTAATTATTAATTATTAGCATTAAATCATGACACTTTAGAAACTATCTTAATTTATGTTTTCTTATGTTGTCAACGTTTCTTTCAATTTGTACGCTGAAAGTCACCTTTGAGCATAAGGTGACACCAGCAAATTATACTTATCTAAAGACAAGACATGCTGCAGAAAGTGTTTGTGATCCCCACTCTCTCTTTGCACAGTAGCGACCTCGTGTCAAGCGCCAAAGCTATTAGACAACGACTAGCTGAGATCTCTTAATGGATCGAAGCTTTGAAGTGCTTGAAGATGTTCATACTAAAGTTGTCGAATCACAAGAGAATAATATGAGACAAAATGAACAAGTGGTGTAACGCTGTCAGTTTCACTGGACAAAGGAAACTTAAGGAAATTGAGTGAATCTTAGCTTTACCAAGTTAACAAGTTTCATTGTATTTAAACTTACTGTGTAAACACTCATTGAGTGATTAGAATAAATTTTTTTCTCAAACATATATTATTTGTGAAAACCAGGAGTAACCAGTATAAAACCTTTGTGTTTTCATTACTGCTTCTATATAACTAGTTCTTTTCTATAAGTCACTCTACACTTATATTCAAGTTTTGCAAACTGGTTTTTTGAAGCACAATGTGATTTTAAACCCCTTGGACAAAACCATTTGTTCATTAATATTTGTTTGAGAAAAGCTTTTAACAGTTTTTGGAAAGACTAAGTTTTATTCATCATACTATTCAACCCTTATTTTAATGTGTTTCAGGTATTTCAGTTGGTATCAGAGCTTGGCCTCTAGGTTGATCTCTTGACAGAGTAGAGGAAAGAAAACTCCTGAAATGATGGAACAAGGATAGCCTATGAACAAACCTTCCATGTTCAAGGGCCAACTATGACTACTGGAAGGAAAGAATGATTGCCTTCTTTGAATTCACTTACATCGATATATAGGATGTTGTAGAAAAAAGGCAATCAAATTCCTTTAGGCGCTTAAAGAAACAAAATCCCTAGGGACAAATGAACAACATAAGTTTAGATTTCTATCTCAAGAAGAGTATTCCAAAGTTCACAACTTCAGAAGCAGCAAACAGATGTGGGACACCTTAGCCATTGCCTATGAAAGGTCCTTTGGGGTAAAACACAACTGGTTGAGCCTTCTAACACATAAGTATGAACTCTTCAATATGAAAGAGGGAAAAGATATATAAACCATGTTTGGATGCTTGCAAACCATTCTGAACGAACTTCGCTTCCTAGGTAGACATTATGATAATTATGATCACATTGATAAAATCTTATGAAGTTTATCTAGAAAGTGGAGATCGTAGGTTACAACATTAAGAGCCATCAAGAATCTTGATTCAATGACTCTTAAAGAGCTCCTTGGAATCCTTAAAGTCTATGAGCAAGAGCTTGCTCAAGATGAAGGAACAAAGAAAGGGCAGTCGCTAGCCCTTACGATTCAAAGACCAAAACGCAATTCTGCATCCAAAAAGTTATCGTCCAAAGCCCTTGCTATTAATGATGCTTTAGAAAAAGAATTTGATGATGATGACTCTGATTCAGAAGATGATGAGCTAAGTTTGACCACAAGAAAGATAAGAAAGATGTGGAAAAATAAGAACTCCTCCAAGTTCAGTGGATTGTCCAAAAGATCTTTCCACAAGAAAGAGAAAAGTCCAATCATCTGCTATAAGTGCAAGAAGTCAGAGCACTTCAAGTCAGAATGTCTTGACCATGAAAAGCCAAAGGATAAGAAGAATAAATTTTTCAAGTCCAAAAAAAAGAGCCTCATGAGCACTTGGGAAGACCTGGATGATTCATCATCTGATGAGGATAGCGAGAAAGAAACCAACCTATGTCTGATGGCTTATGCATCCACCAGTAAAGTAGAACTAGCACTGGATGCAAGTTTAGATGATGAGGATCCTCTACCTAATGACATTGTCAACTTTGATGGTGAAGAAGTAATATTCGAATCTAGAGAAGAATTAATTAAAGAATACAACTGACTTCTATCTACCTCTACTCACATTTCTAAAGTTTATAGAAAATTAAATTAACGTTTTCAACATCTTGAAAAAAAAGCATGAGGATCTCAAGAAAGCTCATCAAGTTCACTTAGTTGATTTTGTCCTGGAAACCAAAATGCCTGGTAGTGCACAAGATGCCTTTGTTTGTGAGGAATTCAAGGCACCATTGGATGAAAAGGTATCCAGTGGATGCAAAAATCTTCTTAAGGATATTCAAGACTTGGAAGAAACGGTAAAATCCTTAGCCACAACCCTTGAAGATTTAGAAGAAAGGCGCAAGGAAATGCTTAAACAAAAACTCTTACATAAAAAAGAATGCACCCTTGCTAATGATGAACTTGATAAGCTAAAAAATAAGAGCTTAAGTCTCTAGACAAAATGTCTGCATTACAAAAAGATGTCTTTTGATTTGAATTATAAGCCTAAAGGTTGAAGGAACTACCTCCTGAGATTGTAAAAATCTATAAGGAGATAAAAACTCTGAGAGATAGACTAGGCAAATTTGTTGGTGGTCATGAAGCCCTTAACAAAATTATTATTGTGCAAAGAAACCCCAAAGACAAATATGGACATGGTTTCAAAGGAAAAAAGATTGTATATGGTGAAGAAGTCATCATTTGTTATTTCTGTGGAAAAGTGGGTCATGAAACTCACAAGTGCAAGGAATTCCCTGAAAAGGGCAACCCATGAATTTTTTGCTTGTTAAAGGGTTGAAGCATAATCTGTTGGGCATAAGTCAATTATGTGACAATGGATACAATGTCACCTTTAACAAGGATATGTGTATCGTCCAAAATAAGGACAACTCTTTACTCTTCTCTACTAAGAGCCAAGGAAATCTCTATAAGATTAATCTTGGTGATTTGTCTAGTCAAAAGGTGTGATGCTTACTCTCAGTCAAAGAGCATCACTTGATATGGCTTAAGAAGCTTGGTTATGCTAGCTTGAGGTTAATCTCAAAGCTTCAAAAGCATAGCCTCGAAAGAGGACTTCCAAAGCTATCATATCAAGATGATTCTCTTTGTGACGCTTGCCAGAAAGGGAAACAAGTAAAAAGTTCTTATAAAGCCAAAAACATTGTTTCCACTTCTAGGCCATTAGTGCTCCTACACCTTGACCTGTTTGGACCAACCAACACTGCATCCTTATCCTGATGCATATATGGACTAATCATAGTGGATGATTACACTAAATGGACATGGGTCAAGTTCCTAACTCATAAGGATGGGTCTTCTGATACCTTTTATAAAATCTACCAAAAGATTACAAACGAAAAAGGCATTTGTATTTCTTCAATCAGAAGTGATCGCGAGGGAGAGTTTGAAAATGATCTCTTTGAAAATTTTTGTTAAGAAGATGGTATTCACCATAATATTCCACTCAAAGAACACCACAATATAATGGAGTTGTTGAGAGGAAAAATGGATCTCTTCAAGAAATGACAAGAATAATGCTTAACAATCATTGAACTTCCAAACACTTTTGGGCTGAAGCAGTAAACACTACCTATTATTTACAAAACAAAATTTATATAAAGCCTATCTTAAAGAAGACTCCTTATGAACTGTGGAAGGGACGTAAGCCCAACATCTCTTACTTCCACCCATTTGGATGTTAGTGTTTCATCTTAAACACCAAGGATAACCTTGGGAAGTTTGACTCCAAATGTGATTTTGGACTCTTACATGGATACTTTGAATCATCCAAGGCATATAAAGTGTACAACTCCAGGATCTTGACTGTGGAAGGGGCCATTCATGTAAAATTTTATGACAATAAGTCTAACACTACAATGTCAGAGTTGGATGAGTCTTTTGCAGAGATGAAAATAGAAAATATGGCCAAGTCTTCTATTGCATCCTGTCAAGATAAGCCTGCATCCAACACACTAGTGGATGATCATCCTGAAGAAGTCAGGGAACCAACTGGATGCTTACTTAGGAAACATCATTCGGAGTCCTAGATCATTGGTGATCCCAAGGACAAAGTCTAAAAAAGGAACTCTCTCAAGCATATAATGCTACTCTCAAAGATCAGGCCAAAGCACATAGATGATGCTATGTTTGATGAATACTGCGTCAAAGCAATGCCAGAAGAGTTGGACCAATTTCAAAAGAATGATGTACGGAAGCTTGTAGAACTCCCCAATGGAAAATCAACTGTTAGAGCTAAATGGGTGTTAATGAACTTTTAAAGAAGGTATAGACTATAGTGGACTTCAAATCATGCAAGCAGACGAAGGCATATACATACATCAAACTAAGTATGTGAATGAACTTTTAAAGAAGTTTAAGATGGATGATGCAAAGTATATGAAAACCCCTATGCATCTAACCAGTGTACTTGGACTGGATGAAAAATCAAAGAAGGTGGGCAAAAAGTCAAAGAAGGTGGAAGAAAAGACATATAGAGAAATGATAAGATCTATTTTGTATCTTACTACGTCTAGACTTGACATTATGTTTAGTGTATGCTTTTGTGCCATATTCCAAAAAGAACTAGGGAAGTTTATTTATCTTCTGTCAAACACATATTTAGGTATCTAATTGGAACTCCTAACCTTGATTTGTGCTTTAAGAGAGAAAAAAATACATGTTGCTTGGTTTTTGTGATGCGGATTTCACTAGAGATAGAGTGGAACAAAAAAGCACTAGTGCAGGATGTCACTTTATTGGTGGATGTTTAGTTTCTTGGACGAGCAAGAAACAAGTGACAATAGCTCTATCAATAACAAATGTAAAGTATATATCAATTGCAAGTTGTTGTTCTTAACTTTTGTGGATCAATCATCAGGTTGAGGATTACGACTTTTTTTAGAGTAACATTCTTGTCTGCTATGATAATAATGTTGCCATAGATATTTATAAAAATCTCATCATGCATTCACATGCTAAACACATAGAAATAAAACCATTTCATGAGGGATCACATTCAAAAGGGTATTATGGAATTACAGTTTGTGTCCATAGAAGACAACCTAATCTCGTTAAAGGCTTGGCATGATTCTTGTGGAATGAAGTTTCAAATCAATGTGTAAAGCCTCAATACATCACTAAGCATCCTACAAACTTATCGTTCAATGGGCATAGTTAGTATTTATGCACCACACATGTAAGTCCAACATATGGATTGTGACCCTGAACACATGATTAGTGAAACACAAAGTTTTGAGTGTTTTTGTACCGAGTCGCCTAAAACAAGTCAAATCTTTTTGAAAAAACCCATTTCATTTCAACTTTCCCCCATATTTTCTTTCTTTTCACCCCAAACATTTAATTGTGACCATCATAAATCCTTTCGACCTTTCACTGTTTAACCTTCTGCAAACTCTCTATGTTCTCTTTCTTTTAGAAACCTGTTTGCTCCCAAAACTTCTCATTCTCTCATAAACTTCCGAAAACCCTAGCAATGGCCAAGAAATAGAACCAAACCCAAACCACCTAAGTTGAACTTGACTTTAGGAACAACCCACCATCCGCTTCATCTGAGGATAACTCTCTCGATAAAGTAGTACAAATTTTTAGATTTGCACCAATGTCCTTCATTGTTGCAAAAGTTACCTTGAAGGATAAAGAACCCAAAGTTCACACCGAACACTTCTTTGACATTGAATCGTTGGAGAATGTTGGATATGTTATCAAGGCACACCTCATGTTGTGAGGCATCTACCATTTCTTTGAGGACCCCAAGGTGGGGGTGCCTGAACTCATCTATGAGTTCTGGAGGACACCAAAGTCTACCACAATGGGGTCATCAGAGGATATTTCGTTGACCATGTTCTTGGAATCATTGTGAAATTGTTAGTAGAGACCATCGCTCAAGCTACTGATTATGAGCGTAGAGGCACCAAGTTCATCAAACTTGAAGATCAAATTGGGAACTCCCTATGGGGACCTAACTGGCCAACATGCCAAGGAAATATGGCACCCTGCTGAGCAAGGCGAAGATTTTTTGATAGATTTCCAACAAAGCTATCATCCACAAATAAGGGTCAAAGGACTTCTTGTCCAATGCCTGAGAGTTCATTCTATACCATTTGATGGAGGGCACTCCCTTTGACTTGCCCCATATTCTCGTCAAGTGAAGTGATGAAGGACAAGAGCATCGGGAAAGACATCTACCATAATCTCGTCCTAATTAAAGTCTTTGAAGCCCATGGAGTCATCAGAAAGTTCTAGTATGAGACACTTGAGGATGTACAAGATAGAATATATTTTGATGGGGTATTTTTTCCCAAACAGAAAGCTTTCAGCCTAAAGAATATTTCAATGATGAGGTTAGTCGATGATGGCTCATTCCAGCAGACGCCCTAGATGGATGATTCCATTCTATCTAAATTTCCTTAGAAGTTTGACTCAACATTGTGCGAGATGACCAGCTGGACACAATTTGGGAGAAAGCTACTGAAGAAGAAGACATGGTGGACACAAACATCTCTTAAGTTGAAAAGAGAACCAAAAATAAGATGGATGCACCTTCGTCTCAGGATACTCTTGCACCACAACATCCATTGCCCACTCTAGTTGCTTCTAAGGCAACAGGCGCAATGGCCCAAGTGCCAAAAAAGGTAGCACCAAAGAAGCAACAACCTTCGTCCACTACAAAATGCCTAAGGGCACTTAATGAGACTAAGAGTGACGAAGATGGGTTGGTGTTTAGAAAAAAGAAAGTTGCACCACCTTTGGATGAGACCACTGCGCCTCAAATGAATAAGGTTAAACCAACTCCACAGGTTCCACCTTCCCCCCCTCCCCATCACTCAAAGAATTAAGCGTCCAATGGGCAAGCAATCCTCTATGGCTACTGTTGCTAATGATCCTCAACCCACTTAGATTCCTCCAGTTTGAGAATAAACCTCCACAGCCTAGAAATTTTAAAGAAGTTTAAGAAGAACTGAGGTTATTCACTTCAAGAAAAAGAAGAAAACTGAGTCCACTATTGGCATGGACAATGAGATTCAACACCAAGCACCTCTATCCCCCATCCACCTTGATCGCTTCCAACATCAAGGACAACCTACCATCGAACCCAACCTCATTGTTTAAGACACCACAAGGTTGCGTTTTCTTATGGGCTTTCTCTCTAAGAATGCTTACAAAATTCAAAGGAGATTGGATGTGAAATTCCAACCTTCAATCAATTGGACGTAATTTCTGTCAAATGTTGAGGATGAAGTTGTCACATGCCATCCGTCCATGGCTAAAGTTGATGACCATCTTCTGTTGAATTGGATCAACCTAAAGGGATTGAAGTCCTTCCTCCACCAACTTGGAAGAGCCTTCACTCTAAGGTATCCAAGCCTTCATCCCTAGCGGCCTTGCACTAAAGTGTTTACAAGATTCTATTTGGGGCTTGTAGAGAAGTGGTCAACTACAACAAAGACATTGTTGGATGGTGCCACAAGATTGATGCACAACATATTGACCCATATTTTGATTATTTTCTGCTACCATTTCTACGTCCAAAGCACATCCAACTCTTCATTCTCATGTCCTAGTTCGTTCCTTTAGTCTATGACCATCAAGCCATTCTTTTGACTAAGGACAACATCTTTAATGTTGGGATGATAATGATGTAGTGTGGCCTACTAACCAGTGGTCAAGCTACCCTTGAGGAATTCACATTCGACCAACCATCGCCATTAAGTTGATGCTTGATAGGATTGTTCCATCGTTTCCTCCTTTGGATCTTAGGAAAAAGAATGGAAAGGTGCCTCCTAACACCAAACCAATGCCTCACCCTAGCCCCAAAGACAACATTGTCTGACATTCATTTCCCTATGATTGGAGCAGGTACTTCACTATGGAGGCTAAGAAGACAGTCACTCTGAAACTAGACACTAAGTTCGACCAGAATGACGCCATGCTTTTTTACTTCAAAGACATGTATGAAAACTCACGTCTCATGTCCATATCAAATTACGAAAAGGAAGACACATTCAATCATATGCGTATGGTGCAAATCTTGCGTCCAACAAATATCTACAGATTCAATGATTGGAAAATGTACTTCCTAAGGCAAGAAGGAGATAACGAGTTCTATTAGTGCCTCATCCATGACACTTCTCATCTTCGCTCTTGATTATTCTTAAATCTGCATAGGTGTCCTAAATCTGCAATGCAAAAAGTTGTTGTCATTGCTTGGGCAAGGCATCCTATACTCAAAGAACATCCATTCTCTCCATATCATAAACCTTGGGTTCCAAAACAAGGAATGGCTACTGAACTTCAATGAAAACAGGAAAAGCTTAATTGCCAGCTTATGGAGATGCAAAAAGAGGCAGAAGCCAAGAAACAACAGGAAAAGCTCAAATCTAAAGAGCTATTCAACAACCTACATGTTCATCTTGGACCCCATGTCAATGTTGTTGAACCTCCGCTAGTTGAAGTCACTTCCCAATCCATACCTGAAAATGTGCTCACAACTATCAACACTTCTGGTACTCCACGAGAGATAACACCTTTGATTGTCGTTGCTTCAAATGGTGTGTATGAGTAGCACCTTCAAGAGTTGTTGCGCCTTCAACATGCCAACATAGAAGAAACTATAGAGAAAAGGTTTCGTGTTGAACGCATGGAAACCAATTTGCTGATGAAAATACTCTAGAGTCATCTCTCAGGTCTTTCAATGACTCAATCCTCTTCAACGTGAACCTTTTAATGCAACAAAGGCTACCTCCAACTGTCCAACCTCCTCCTCTACCACCTACTACTCCTGCACCTGCACCCATTGAAAATCATGTGCCTGTGCCTCCACCTTCACCACCAAAGTCACCATCTTCCATTCCTCAACCTCTGTCCACTACTGGATGAGCATGATGGTCTAATCTCCTCATTTTTCTATGCAAACCCATGTCTTTTGATAATGACAAAGGGGGAGAAAGTAGAGTAAGAATTTTGATGAATAACACACTTGTATTCATACATTGTTTAATAAAACAAGTGTTCTAGTGGTCACATATGTATGTCTTTCATGTTTTTCTTTTTCCTACACAAATACTATGTATGTTCTAATTTCATGTATGCTCTGATAAATACATATTCTTTGATATTTTCATAAGATAATGAACGCAATGGGAGTTTCATTTATTGTCACATAACTTCTCTAATTATGCAATATTTGCTCTGATTATGTTTTTGAAAGATATTTTTATACTCTAATAATTAACAAGTTTGTTGAATGTCAACAATATTTTCTTTAGAGACACAAATAAAGAGTAAGCAGTATGTGATAGTGCATCCTAAACTGCTCTAATACTTTGATCTTAATTTCTTTATCTTATCATTTTGGTATCAACATTTATACTGCTTGTCATTATAAAAAAGAAGAAGATTATTAAGTCTGGTTGCATCCAAATCACATTGGATTGTACCAATCAATCAATTTCCTAAGGTTTTGATGTTAACAAAGTATAAATTTTATGTATTTAATCTTTTGTGCTTAAGCTACAAGTTCATATATATCTCTGAGATACAAACAAAAAAGCATGAACTGTGAGGCTCTGGACGATAAGCAAAATATCAATCATTAGACGATATTGCTTTAACGTCCAATCCTGAGAAGACAAGTGCTTTAACACTTGGCTCACAATACAAAAGCAATGGAATAATTACTCAATCCTCAAGTACTAAAAATAATCACAAGAAAGTAATGTTCATAGGTTCAGTAAGAAACTCATACGATAGTGCATAAAAGGAAAGATTTAAATTGGCTTGTCTTGACATTCTTGATTCTTTTTGTCTTATGTTGTTAACATTTCTTTCAATTTGTGTGATGAAAGTCAACTTTGAGCACTATGTGACATTGGAAAATTGTACTTCTCTAAAGAAATGATGCAAAAAGTGTTTGTGGTCCCATTCTCTCTCTACACAGTAATGACCTCGTGTCAAGCGTCAAAGCTATTAGACAACGGCTAAATGGAATCTCTTAACGGATCAAAACTTTGAAGTCTATATAAAGCTTGAGGATGCTCATGCTAAATTTGTCGAATCATAAGAGAATAATTTAAGACAAATTGAACAAGTACTGTAACGTTGTCAGTTTCATTGGACAAAGAAAACTTGAGGAAATTGAGTGAATCTTAGCTTTGCTAAGTTAACACGTTTCATTGTATTTGAACTTACTGTGTAAACACTCATTGAGTGATTAGAGTACATTTTCTATCAAACATATATTGTTTGTGAAAGCCAGGAGTGACTTAATGACAAAATACTTGGGTCTTAATCCTAGGGGGAGATTAATTGTAGTGCCAGGAATGGCCCAGAGAGTACTCGTTGTAGCCAAAAGTGACATAGAGAATACTTGGTTGTAATTAAATATTTGATTAGTGGAACACTTCAAGGTTTGAAGGAGAATTAGACGTAGCCCAAGAGTTGAGGTAAACTAGTATAAAACCTTTGTGTTTTCATTACTTCTTCAATATAACTAGTTTTTTTTTTCTATAAGTCACTTCTACACTTATATCCAAGTTTTGTGAATTGGTTTTTTTAAGTACAATGTGATTTTGAACCCCTTGGACGAAACCATTCGTCCATTGATATCTGTTTCAGAAAGCTTTTAAGAGTTTTTGAAAAGACTAAGTTCTATTCATCACACTATTCAACCTTTTCTTTTAGTGTGTTTCAGCTATTTATGAGAAAATTACAATGACATTTTTTGTGTTTTACTTCAATTACACACACACTTCCTTTTTTTCCAATCTACAAAAAATCCCTAACCTATCTGTCTCTCTTATAGTGATATCCCCTTCTTAAAATAGCGTTAACTCTTTGTATATTTTGGTCACATAGTAGGCATGTGTTATTGATAATTGTTTTTTTTTATTGTACATACTCTTTGTTTAGCGTCGGATATTAAAAATTAATACTCCTTCTTGACTTAATTATGAATAATGCAACACACAATTGATCGTCGCTGAAAATAATCTCTAAAAGATGAAATTGAGTTTCATATGAAAAAATAGTCATTGATTTTTATTACTTTGATTAGAGTATATATTGTTTATAATTATCTTAATCAATTAAAATCATAATATATATCAATTGTAATTATCATAATTAATATAATGATGTATTGTTATAAATAAAATATTTTTTTAGGAACATTTAGTAATTACATATAATAAAAAATAAATTATACATGGAAATTACATATTTATCTTATTTTAAAATCATTTTAATTAATCCTCAATTTTTTAATTCAAATATATTTAATAATTACATGTAGTTGATTATCACATTAATTACTTTCATTATATAATATAAAAAGATCTCATTATCTTTGTTTATAATAATTTTGTTTTAGAAAAATATTTTCAATTATTTTAAGAGATAATTTATAAAATAAAAATTAAAACCAAAAAATAAAAAAAATATTTTTCATCATAAATTAGTTTCTTAAAAAAATTAATGTATTTGCATATAAATAAAATAAATATTCACAAAAAATATAAATAATATAAGTTAATCGTCAAAAGTTACTTACTTTATTTTAATAAGATGCATATACATAAATAAAATAGATAAAATCATACCCATCAATTACCATAAATTATCATTAACCCCTTAAATGATAATTTAATGTTAATATTTTTTATATTTTGTTGTACTTAATTTAATTCAAATTTAATTTTATCATAAATAATAAATATTGTCAAATGTTAATTTTTACTTTTGTTTCAAATATTATTTTTTTATTTTTGAATTGTTATTTTAACTTTATTTATATGAGATTTAATTAATGTTTTTATATTTATTTATATAAATTTATAATTTAAGTGATGATATTTTTTGTACAAATTAATATGAGTAAAACTTAATTTATTATGATTTTTCTTCTAATATTATTGCATAATTTCAAGAAGCTCTTGGTTTAAACTTTAACTTCCTCTTATAACTATGTGGTATTTTAAGTTATAACTTCCTCTTGATAGAGAACATATGCATGTTGACCAAAAAAAAGGTCAATAAACAAATTTCAATCAATTTTTATTCTAAGAAAGAAACAAAAACATAATAGTGTAAAGAAAAAGTCATTTTCAAACGAAGAAAGATAGAAATAAGAAAATAGAAAGTACCAATTTTCAAGAAAAAATGACAAAAAAATGATTGATTGTTAAGTAGTACATGTTGATTTTTTACTATCTTTCTCTTTTATTGAGAAAAAAAGTGTAGAATCTCATCATGTTACATGTGATAATGAGAATGTGGGTCATAAAAAAATTTGAATGATGAATGAAATAATGTATTAAATAGTCAAAATTTTGAAATTGTCAATTTACAATAATAAAAATATTAAAATAATAGATAATCATTTGATAATATTTCTCACTCTCATGTAGATTGTAAGTGCAAAACCTAGAAAACCAATTAGTAAGCAAAACTGAAACTTAACAAAAAGTAAAAGAAATGAAAAAACTGTATCACATCATTGTGAGCATGAAAAATGAGATGAAAAAAAAATGTATTAGATCAAATGAAATTGATTCCTTTTAATAATAGTCAACACATACATCTCAAGAAAAAGACATTATTATGTAACATCTTATCACACACAACCTTAACTTGAAGAGATTTATGTGAACCCATAGAACTATCCACTAGCACATATAGACTTATCTCAAAACAGACAAAAATGATGAAAAAATCTGAAGATAGATGTAAACCAATTTCCTGTTTTCATATAACTATTTGATACAAGCTAATGTTGTGTAAATGAAGATGTCATTATATATACATTAATAATCAGGATAATAATTTAATTGCAATAATTAATACATTTTATGAAAATGAGTATTCAAAATGGAAACAATATATTCACAAATTTTAAAATTGATTGGGATATTTTTCTTCTTCTTACCGCCCTAATTTAATTTCGTAATACTATTTTACATAAAATCTTTAATTGATTTGAATATTTATAATCGATTAAGATTAATATTTTTTTCGAATTAATGAATTTTCATAATAATAAATTTATTTTTGTTAAATATATTAAAAATTTCGTTATAAAAAATTAATATCTAAAAATATACTAAAAACATTTTATTTTTTACTGTTTAGAATGAATTAAATTCATAAACATATTTTTAAATTCAATTTAAATTATAAAAAATACACTTTTAAAAGTATGAATTTTAAAAGATCTTATTATTTTAATATTAACCCGATTATCTTAAACAAAATTAGAATTGATTGAGAATAACTAAAATTGAATTCAACTACTGATTTTTGTATTAATTAATTATAATATCTTTTTCAAGTTAATGAATTTTAATTGCATTGGGTTATACCAAAACTGCATACTATAACAAAATTATTTTTACCGCTTAACTATTCAATTTGGTCTTTATTTATATTATTTTTCAAATTGCATTAATATTTTTTTTCTTAATTTAAAAATTTCAATATTGAATTTCATATTAACAGAACTGAAACATGTTTATTAGAAAAGTAATTATTTTTAATTTATACACGAAAATAAATTAAAATTTTCTGTTTACAAATTTAATTGTTACAAAACTATTCTTTATTAGAAAAGTAATTATTCTTTAAACATTATTTATAAACACATGTTTAATGATCAATAAATATTTTATAAAAAAACAAAATAAATTGATACACATATTTTTAAATACAGTTTAAATTATAAAAAAATAGTTTAATGAATTAAATTATTTAATAATCGATAAATATTTTAATCTTGAAATCAATTCATATTATTTATGAATCAATTATATAATTAATTTATTTTATTTATATTAATGATTTATTAAATACTAATTTAAATTTGGTTTGTAACTGAATTAATCTTCCCCCAAGTATCAAATGATGATGACATGTGACATTTTAATGGTGAGAAACTACCTTATTTTTTGATGTGTTATTCAAACCTATTTTTAATTCTTAAATTTTTATATATATATATATATATATATATATATATATATATATATTTTTTTTTTTTCTTCTCTCCTTACTTAGAAGTGCATTGCACACACTAATCCCAAAAATAGAGAAACATTTAGAATAAATTATATTGTAGGTGTCTCTAAAATTATTAATGTTAAAATTTAGTCCATCTAAAATTTTTGTATTATTTTGGTCTCTCTAGTTTTGAAATGTATTTTTTTTTTGTCATTTTAAGCACTATTTAAATAGTTTTTATCCTTATATAAAATACTACCGAAAGTACTTTAAGGATTGAAAGTGAGAATTTTTCACCCAAAAATATAAAAAAACAAATATTTATTCAAATAATACATATGTGGATGATACAAAATACTATGTAAGATTTACATGAGAGATCGGTTTTCCAAGACTGATGGCGCACTTGCATAATTTTATTAAGAAAGAAACACACTTTACAAATCGGTTACCAGACCATCGATTTTGGAAATATTTTTTGTAACTTAGTTCGGAAAACAAACTGAGTCTTATTTTTTGTTTTTTTGTTTTTATTTCTGTTCGTTTTTGTTTTTGTTTTTTTTTCTTTTTAACTATTTATACGCTGATATAGAAAAAAAATACTCATAAGTAATACTACATCATTATTTTGTTACGTGGTATAATTCAAGGCACTTTTTTTATTTTCACTAAATAATACTAATTATTTTATTTTTATTTTACTACATTGTAATTATTTGTGTAACAAAAAAAGTAATTATTCATTATATATGAAAAAATGCGATAAAGTTATCCATCTATTAGTTTCCATTCACAACGGTTAATGAAAGAGTATGATATATTCAAAAATGAAAATTACTATTTATCCAAAATATAATTTAGTCTTCATTTTTTTTTATTTTTTAGTTGTTGAAGCACACACTAAGTATTAAAAAAAATAGAAAAACAAGTTTAAATTAGAACAAAGATAATAATAATAAACATAATATTGATTGATTAATAAACATAATCAATTTATTATGAGATTTTTAATGTAATAATATCTTATCTAAAGTATGAGACTTAACTAAAAATGTACTACTATTAAGATAATCCTTAAAAAAAATGAAATCCAACTTATTTTTTTATTAGCTACTGTTGTCACAATAAAAGTTTTATTTTAATTCATATTTATTTTCCTACTTTTTAAATGTTTATTACAATGTTATACTTACAACGATTCAAAAAAAGAGAAAGATGAAAATTAAATTATAATTTAAACAAATATTTATTTTCTTCTATGAATGTATAATGCTAATAGATTCGTCCCACATAAACTCATGTAACGGTCATGAAAGTTAATATATAAATAAATTTATCATATTTTGTGTACTTTAACAAAAATAATTAATTACACAAATAATAAAAAAGAGATAACACAAAATATTAACAGAACCTCATACCCGTCTGTGTGCCTGTGCCACGTGTCACCATGGTTATCCACGATATTTATTCTTAAATAGTGTAAATTAAGCGATCCACCCCAGACAGCGTTTTGTTCTTTTCCCTGTGTTTGTGAGTGAGTTGATATCTGACAAAAAATGGGCGGAGGAGGAGCAATGAGGTCGGCGGCGGCGAAGATCGCCGGCATCGGCATTTCCAAGGCGGCGCTCCGTCCTTCGGCGCTCCCGACGGAGCAGGCGGTCCACAACGCGTCGAGACCGACATCGGTTGTCGGAGTGAAGGGGGCGAAATCCACTGAGGTTGCGCCGCTTCACGCGGCAGCGCCGTGGGACGACTGGGACTTGGCCGACGACGGTGATTTGGTCGTGCCGAGGATGGTGTTCGGCTCTGTCCCCACTTTCGCTGAAGCTAAGGAAGCCACCGCAGAATTGAAGGATGCTATTGATCAGTATATTGTTCTTTTTTTTTGAATTGATGATGATAGTTGTGTTTAGAATTTATTTATTTATTTATTATTGTTGTGTATTTGTGGTTTCAATTTCAGTTTTGAAGTTTTTTTTTACTGATTTGCTGTGCCGGTTTTTCTAAAGGTTTCATTTTTATGCTCTTCGTGTGAGGTTTATTTTTGGTTGGTAATCATCAATGTGTTTAAAACTGGGTTTTGATCAATAGGGTTAGTCCAGTGAGTATGAAAGTTTTAATTTTTTTTCATGCCGATAGTGTAATGGACTATGCAAGGATTAAAGTTAAACTATACATGTAAATTTCCGTTTTTTATGGATATGGAAACTCACTTTTTATTGAAAATGATAGCTTCTTCAGCTGTTGTTGCTGTTTTTGTTGACCTTTGTATAGTAAGTTTCATGATGATTGTTCTTGGTAATAGTAGGGATAAAAACTGTTGGCTTTGTTATCATTGTCTACTATTTCTCTTTTTAAACCCTGTTAGCGTATTTTATCCTTGGTTCTAGATATGAATATCGTCTCAGTAAATTTGGTACGTTTAAAGGTAGATTTAAATGTAATTTTGGTCTCCCTATTTTTCAAAATCTGTAATTTTGATCCTCCTATTTTAAAATAGAGAAATTTAGTTCTCATATTTTTTAAAATCCATAATTTTAATCCATTTATTTTAAAATAGAGACATTTAATCCTCTAGTTATGTGAAATCTACAATTTTGGTTCTTCCAATAAATTTGAAATGTGTTGGTTGGAAAGAAATTAACCTGATGTTGTCCAAATTTAGTGACGTGACATAGATTTATTTGTCTAATCTACTCATTGTCAACATTAATATCTTAACCATTTAAGCCTTGAAGTTTTGCTTTTGGGAACTTAGTGCATGTTTGAATAACCATTTTGAATATACTTTTAGGAAGTGCTTGTTTGGGTGACGGTTCAAACTTAGTTTTGGGTGCTGAACACACTTTTGGAAAATAACATTCTTTGTATCTCTTATTCTGAACGTATTTTTGAAAGGGTGCAACAGTTATCCAAACATGTACTTATTCATTACTTTTGGTCAAGAAGTTATTGCTTGATGAAGTTATATTTTATGAATTCCCTTTCCAGGGTCAAGACTCAAGAGTGCAATTTGGGGAACAATAATTATGTTTTTGCATTATGAACCTGCTTTTGTCCGGTTGAGGATATTTTTCATGTGTGCACACACCCACCCACCCATATTGTGGGATATCTTAGCTATGGTGATACTTATCTCTGAGATCATATTTATTGTATTTCAGAGTATATCTTTCTCCTGAGTCCTCTCAATATTCATCTCGTGGTGGTCAAGTCTCTGCTTTGTCTCCTACTGGTGGTCAAGTCTCTGCTTTGTCTCCTACTCTTTATGAGCCAGTGAACAGATCTTGTGTAGTTGATGCTATTTCAGATTCTTCAGCGCCAAAGCATGCCATTCAGGCTTTTCATTTGCTTAGCACAAGTCGTGAGGCCCAGGTAAACTGATGGTGTTTCAAGTCAAAATTACAGTCTCTTTAGCTATATTGATTCGTAATCGTGAAATATTTAAATGTTTATTAAATGAAGTCTTAGGTTCATTTATTGAATTAATAGATAGCATTCACCTGTTTTTGGTTTCAACCAGGCTGTTGTGGCTTCACTTGCTTGTGACCCAAATGTATGGAATGCAGTCATGGAAAATCCTGCTGTCAGTAGTTTCTTCCAATCACAACAGTCAGGTAGTCCTAATTCCTATTTAATGTGTCTTTGTTTTGTTGGATAAAACTTTTTAAAAACTGAATAAAAAATTGAAACTGAAAACTCAAACTGAATTTGGATTTGTTATTTTGAAAGTTTCAATACTTAAAATTGGATGGAGCCTTAGGTGCTTTTGGTACTTTTCTTCAATCAGAATTGGAGTTTCACCCCGTAATCCACATAGTAAAGGTTTACATTAAGGGTTAGCATAAGCTACCGAGGTAGAACTCCAATTCCAATTGGAGAACAACATCAAAAGCACTTAAAGTGTGTTTGGATAAAGTAATTTAACTAGGTAATGTATTTTTTATAGGGAATTAAAATCTTTTTTATTAAATTTGGATATTTTAGTAAAAAGAATTCAAAATTTTAGAATTTTAAAAGGGATTTTAGTTAGTTGAAAGAATAGAATTGCAAATTCTATCTTCAAGAGAGTGAATTTGAAAATTCTGTGATTTGAGAAGGTTGAATTTCAGCAACCACTTAAGTTCTAACTCTGCATACTAATGTTAAAAGTCATACACAGTGTCCACAAATTATCCATTGAAGACAGGGATCGAATTAAAATCAACAATAGTACAATAGAAATAGCCAAAAGTAGTATGAGATATGGATAGAGAAGAAAAAGGGAGGCAGATATTACTGACAAATTCATGGATGAAGACGGAAGAGGCACAACCCTTCCACTTAGGATCAGAATCGGGGAAAATCTGGCCAATATCAGGAAGACCTAGTGCCCCTAGAATCGCATCAACAACGCAGTGAAGCAGAACATCACCATCGAAATGAGCCTCGCAACCTCTATTGTGGGGAATGTTGATTCCACCGATGATTAGGGGATAACCGGGTTCCAAACGGTGGAGGTCAAAGCCGTGACCAATCCGAAAGGGAAGAAGCTTGGAGGGAGTGGCGGAGACCGGGGATTTGTCGACTTGGATGGAGGAGGGGGTTGGGGTTGAAGTGGCTGAGACTGAGATTGAGACGGGTCTGAGACGGAGAGAGAGGAGAATTTGGGTTTGACTTGTTGGTTTTGGTTTAAAATATGGAACTTTCATTTGGTGGTAATTCTGTGATTGTTGAAGAGAGAGGCTATATCCAAACACAAAATTTAAAAAATGAAGGAATTTAAATTGAAGTATTTGAAATTTTTAAAATTTTAAATTGCCTCATCCAAACACACTCTAAGGAATTGGATCTAGTTATTGTCCTTATTTTTAATGTTAGTCCGGTTACTTTGAAAATGAATCTTATCACGTTGAATTTTCACATGACCATATCATGAGAAATTTTTTTGTTATATCTCTTAGTTTGAAATTAAATAGTTGAGGCCATATTAAATTAAAATTTGTGTACATTTAAGAAAAGGATATCACAATTTTCAAATGATACAATTTCATGTGAAAATTCAAAATGAGAGGATCCATTCTTATGTGCTGGATGTTAATGCAAGTTGTGCTGCAGTGGCTGATCTTGGAGCAGCAGGAAATACTGAGGAATTGGATAAGTTCTCAAGTTGTACTTCTGAAACAGTTGAATCCCCTGAAAAATTGGGAGTGTCAGCTGAGTCTCACCCGGGAAATGGGATTTTCGATTTCATGGATCTTCTACAGAATGTAAAGCTAACCGTTATTGAATTGGTAAGTAGGGTGTCTGGTTTCCTTCAGAACATATTCCCACCACCTGATGCTATGAAAGAGAAGATGTCTGGTGATGTTGATGGGAACACTAAAGCAAGTTTCATGGATAGTAAAATTAGCATGGGAGGAACCTTCACAGGTTTGGCAATAATAGTGATAATGGTGATAGTGACAAAGAGAGCTTAAGACTCTTGGAAGCAAAACTACAATTTGTTGACTTTTCTGATCTTTTTAAAACCATGTAATCAAGTCTGAACTGTTTTTAAATTGACGATGTGTCGCACTCGGTAATTTATTTCCATTAACATTTGAAAGTCTTATTGGATAGTTATTTATTTATTTTTAACTTTTTGTTTATTTTTATCATCTTTGTTTGTCTTTTGGGTTCTGTGATTGGATAGATAAAGTTAGTAGTGTTGGGAGTGGTTCACACTTCGACTAATAGGGATTCAGATAGTGAATCGGCTTTTATCTAATGGGGAATGGAAAATTATTGTGTTTCTTTAAAGGCTTGCATTTAATGTTGGTCATACATCGGTTTGAAGTTTGAACATATTGCCTATTCCCTGTAGTGTATAGCTCTACCTGGACGGAAAGACAAGTGATGGTGGCTCAATGTATATTATTCAGACTAAAACGAGTTGAAAGTTGTTGAGCACTAGTACTCACTGTAGCTGAAAACTTGTGTGATGTAAAGTTGAAATAGGTTCTCAAAATGTTTATGTTTGGAAGTTTCAACTTTAACCTTCAAAACTCTTTGATGAATACAAGTATTCCCAAATTGAGTAGAATAAGAAGTTTAATGTGGTACTTAAGTTATACTGAACTAGTATTTTAGGTTTTACTCTTTACACGTCTTTAACAATTGGTGGTTTCGTTAAGAGTTAGACCTAGAAAGAGAATACCAACAAGTGAGTGAAGTCATCAAAGGAGAAAAGACTACTAATTTAGTGTTAAAGTGAAAGTTGTTGTGGGCATCAACCCTTAGGAATGGATATACCTTAGGGACTGTGGGGCAATTGCTTCCACGGTGAAAAACATACTCAATTGTGATTTGTAAAAGCTTGTATAAGTAATTTTGAATTTTTTTTATCATAAAATTATGTTTTATAAAAATATATAATATTTCTCTTGAGTAAAGATATAATATATTATTTTCTTATCGTTGATAAAAAAATATTATTTTCTTATTCTCACTGAATATATTTTCCGGATCTGTCTCTATCAACTCTTTAAAAAAGTGACACTGTTAAAGTCTCACCTTAAGTTGAATAGAAAATTTAATGTGACACTCAATCACTTGGACATTGATTCTTGATTCTTAAATGGAGATTGAACACCATGTTTGCTATAAATTCTATTTTAGTAATCGAACACATGGATGAGCGCTCCATCAACAATATGCAAGTTGTTCTTCCACTACTTAACTGATGCTTTCGGTGCTGTACTTTAATCGCATAAGAATTAGAATGCATGTAGGATCCATAGATACCACTGATCAGTCAATTAGGATAGTAGATAAACGAAACAAGCATGCTTATTAAAAGAAAGCCTAAAAGTTTTTATAAAACACATGTAGTGGCATCATACAAGAAGTACAGGCTGTTTTATCTACACGTGATAAGATGTATGATTATGTTCGTTATATATGTATCTTTCACTTCGGTCCAACTTTAGGAGTGACATATTAATATATTAACCAATGTCGATTCTACATAAATATTTCTGAAAAGTTAACGGAAAGTTAAGCTTATGGAAGAGAAGACTAGGTCAAAACCTTCTGTGTGATATTTGAAGCTGGGGAAAAGTTTGGTCGATGTCTAACCCTATTTAACACTAATTAGATTCTAGAGATATAGAGGGAGAAGACAAAAAAACATATAATAAGTAACATAATATAATAGAAAAACAATAAATTAATAAATATTAATATTGAAATGTTTGATATATAGAGACTTTATATCACTACTCTTCAACATGTTATCCATCGAGAGATTTTATCCATCTACATCACTTTCATACTCTAGTGACAGTCTAGTCTCAGTTAATTTTCACCGTAGACTGACACAAAAAGTCTGGAACATCTATCAACGTAGTCACGTAGACTAACTCAAAGTCTGGAACATAATAAATGGTCGTGGAAAAGAGAAGCTTGTGACTCTTTGAGCAAATTGATAGAACAAGCAATTTATTGTTTCTTTATTAAAGCTAGACAATGAAAGACACGTGGGTGATCATGACCATTTTAATTAGAGTGGGAAGGAGGGTGTTTAAAACCATTCTAAACAACTAAAACTAAAAATATAAAATAATCATTTTTTAATTGTTCTTTAATTAGATTTTCAGTTTCTATATATTATTAAATCAGAATCCAGCCACACTAAACCAAACCCTTATTATATTTGTAATATTGATTTGTAATACTTATGTAGTAGTAGTGTTTTAAACTTTTTATAATAGTAGCTTATATGTAATTTTATGTGTTGAACGTTTAAGTTATATTAAAGAAAAAATGATTTATTTGGTTTTTATCTTATTTTTTTTTGGTTTATCTTCATTCTTTATCTATTAAAAAGTTTAATTTAATTATTTATCTTATTTTTATATTCAGTTTAGTCCTTTACCTTTAAAAAATTTATTTTGCTCATTTATTTTTTTTTCTTTCAATTTTTTGCTATTTCCCTCTACTTCAATTTTAACAATTTTTTTTAAATGATTAACAATATCAATCTTAAATCAGCAACCAAAATATCAAATTCTACCCAAAATAATCAAAATCAAAAGAACTTCAATGGGTTGCATTTGTTAGAAATCATGGTATTAGATGATAAATATATTTTGTTTCATGTTTGACAAGAAAAAGAATTTTCACCCAGTTATAACAAAAAATAATATAATATATATTAATTAAAATTATATAAAATATAAATATAATATATATTAATTAAAACTATCTACCCAAACATAAAATAATATGTCATTCAGTTTAAATAGAATATCTAATCCAAAATAAAACATTGACTTTATTCAGTAAATTTTGTTTCATTGTGAGGTTATTTATATTTTTTAAAATTATTTTCTATGGACTTCAAAATTGTTTTTAATTTTACAACCAACAAAATGAATCATAATTTAATATCCATTTGGGTCATGATTAATCTTTCAAACTTTTAGATAATCAGTTGATCCGTCAATGTTACAATCTCAGAATTTAATATAGGTTATATGACTTATATGTTTATTTATCTTATTGTTTTGGTTTAGTTTGATAATTTATTATTTAAAAAGTTTAATTTGTTTTTTTTTCAGTCCTTTATTTTAATAAAAGTTTATTTGGCCCTTTATTTTTTTTTCAGTTTCATCCTTTGTTTATTTTATTTTATTCAATTTGATTTTTTTAGTATATTTGAGATTGATGTTGTTAATTATTTAAAAATTATTTTTTTGTTAAAAAAAAAGTAGAGGAAAAGAGAAGAAAATTGAAAAAAATTATTTTTAAATGATTAATAATGTCAATTTTAAATAGTTTAAATGATTAAATTAAGCAATAAAAAAATTAAAGGATGAAACTGAAAAAAAAGAGATAAAAGACTAAACTAAAAATAAAATAAAATAAAGAATCAAATTAAACTTTTTAAAAGATAAATTATCCTACTAAATCAAACCAATAAGATAAATAAGTAAGTCATTTATCCTATATTATATTATGAGATTGTAACATTGACGGATCAACTGATTATGTAAAAGTTTCAAAGACTAATCACGACTAAAATGGGTATTAAATTATACTTCATTTTGTTAGTTCTAATTTTTTTTTTGAAATCCATAGAACAAAATTTTTAAAAATTTAAATGACCTCATATTGAAACAAAATTTACTGAATAAAGTCAATGTTTTATTTCGGATTAGATATTCTATTTAAACTGAATGACATATTATTTTACGTTTGGGTGGATAGTTTTAATTAATATATATTATGTTCATTTTTTTTATAATTTTAGATGATATATATTATATTAATTTTTGTTATAATTGGCTGAAAATCCTTTTTCTTGTCAGACATGAAACAAAATATACTTGTCCGGTCTAGTATCATAATTTCTAACAAATACAATGAACCCTGGAAGTTCTTTTTGTTTTGATTATTTTGGGTAGAATTTGATATTTTGCTTGCTGATTTGTTTAACAGAAAAAATTACTCAAATAATTGTGAAAATTGAGTAGAAAATCGAATATGAAAATTTTAAGCATATTTTAAATATTGGTTTGCCACTGCAATTATAGTTACAACGTAAAGATTTTTTGACTCACAACAATTGTATTGTGATCACAATTGTAATTACAAGTCGTATTTTCTCGCAATGTCAAGGATCACGACGAAATTCCAACTGCTATCACAACTGCATCTTTGAACCATGATTTTAAGTAGTAGAAAATTAGAAACATGACCATGTTTAATTTATTTAAAAGAAAAATATAGACTAAATTAACTAAAAAATAATTAAGAAAATTAAATTACAGTTTGAACCAAAGTGACCAGAAGTATGCATGGTTAAGCCTCTCATTTATGTATAAATGGGCAAGATGATGGGTTGCCCTATCCATGGTCCATTTGGGGTTCATAGTAAGAGGAATGCAAGAAAGTGGTGAGTAGTAGCATATATCATGTGTTGGTTTGTTAGAGGAATATTCATGCGTTCTGTAGCAAAATTTTGGTGCTGTGTGACCAGGTTTCTCACATTATTGATATAGTATATAACTTGAGAGTTGAGAAGGTGTTTGGTGATTTTTTTGTTAGAAAAAAGGAAGCTTGAGAGCATCACAATGGAGCTAAACATTCCAATTATGTTGGCACCCAAAGCACTAAAGATCCGACATTGTTATAGACCAGCAAGCACACCAGCAAATATATAAGCAAATATAGGGAGCAACACAGCCAGCACAACCAAGCACAACAAAGACAAACACTTCCCAAAGGCCACCTCGCAGAATCATCAAACCACAATATTTCAGGGATTTTGTGTAATCTGTGTAAAATGAATTATGTTAGGGAATTATGATGTGGTAGACTAGGATTGGTTAGACCCGGATATGATTGTCTGCTATTTCGTAATAGGAATTGTCGTTTCTAATATGGTCGTTAGTACCTAAATTTTGCTTTATCCTAGTTCTTCTATATATAGAGCCTTCGAATGTAAGGAGAAGTAGAACAAAAATAATAAAATTCCTTTCCTCACCTTGTTTTCTGGAGGCCCTAGCCCTCGAAGCTAGACATTCCTTGTTCTTCTATTTGAGCACCTAACATTTAATGCTTTCATTGAGTTGCTATGGCAGAATCCACCCGTTCAAAGTCTAATATGGACCACATTGAGGAAGTTATTGCCAAGCTTGCCTCTAATCAACTCCATGTCACCTCCAAATTGGACGAGCTACTCCAGCGAATGACCACCCTGGAAACCACTCAACAACAACAGCAATCCCCACCACACTCTTCTCCACCTTCTTCTTCATCTGTGAACCAGTCCCATTCCTCATCACATCTTCCGCGAGTGAAGTTGGAAGTTCCACGATTTGATGGAACGAACCCCTCTGGCTGGATTTTCAAGATTACTCAATTTTTTGAGTACCATGCCACACCAGACCACGAGCGTCTCACTATTGCCTCCTTCTATATGGAGGGCCCTGCCTTGGCGTGGTTCCAATTGATGACCCGGAATGGCCAAATCTCTTCATGGCCAGGATTCCTTTAGGCCCTTGAGGCTTGTTTTGCCCCGTCCCACTATGATGATCCCATCGGAACCCTCTTCAAGCTTTCTCAGCGCGGAACAGTTAGTGAGTATCTTTCTCAGTTCGAGACACTCGCCAATCGCATTATTGGGCTGCCCACACCATTTTTCTTGAGTTGCTTCGTCTCGGGTCTATCCCCTGACATCCGCTATGAAGTGCAAGCGTTGCAACCACTTACACTGGTCCAGGCCGTAACCTTGGCTCGACTTTAGGAAGAAAAGCTTCTTGACCAATGTCGGAATTTCCGGGGCCGAACCCATCAACCTTCCCCTCTTCCACCATCACCATATCCCCAACCCGTAACCCCACCTCCTCCACTTTTACCCGTTCCACCCCAGCCACCCTCTTCCTGTTAAGCGCCTAACCCCCGAAGAAATGTCAATTAGGAAAGAAGGATTGTGCTTCAATTGTGATGAAAAATTTAGTAAAGGGCACAAGTGCTCAAATAAGTTTTTACACCCTTTCGGGCTATCTAGCTCGGAAACCCTTCGCTTGGTGGGCCGAATATCAACTCAGAAGGTGCTCATCCTCATTGACAGAGGAAACACTCATAATTTTGTGCAACAACATTTGGTGCACACCTTGGGCCTGCATGCTCAGCCCACTCATTCCTTACGAGTGATGGTGGGCAATGGTAATGAGATTGAATGCTACCATCTTTATGCAGTGGTCACCGTTCATGTTTAGGGCCAGAGTTTCACCGTTGACCTTTATGTTCTTCCACTGTGTGGGGCAGATTTGGTTCTTGGAGTCCAGTGGCTCAAATAACTGAGACTTGTCCTAACGGACTACAATGACCTTACAATGAAGTTCATTCATGATAACTGCCTCATAGAGTTAAAAGGAGAAACAAATTCTACCCTCCAGACCATTACTTCGCTGCAACTCCGCCGTATGGTACAAACTGACAGCGCGAGCGGTTTTTTTCATATTTGAATGCTACCCATTTAGCTCCCTTCAAAAAATTGCACTGACAACACCCTCCCAAATTTTGATATACAATCATTGGTTATCTTATTCCACACACTCTTTCAGACACCAACCACCTTGCCCCCTTCGCGGCCAACCAATCACACCATTCATCTCCTTCCTAATTCTGCACCAGTGAATGTTAGGCCCTACAGATACTCGTATTTTCAGAAGAAGGAAATTGAGACACAAGTTAGGACTATGCTTCAGAATGGCATTATTCAGCCAAGCATGAGTCCCTTTTCATCACCTGTACTCTTGGTTAAGAAACACGATGGGTCTTGGAGATTTTGCGTTGATTATCACGCCCGGAACACCATTACAGAACCGTTTTCCCATTCCCACCATAGACGAGTTACTGGATGAACTTGGCGACGCCTCCTGGTTCTCAAAGCTCGATCTCCTCCAAGGGTATCATCAGATTTTAATGAAGGAAGAAGATATCAGCAAAACCGCCTTCAGAACCCACCATGACCACTATGAATTTAGGGTCATACCGTTTGGGCTTTGTAACACCCCGTCCACCTTCCAGGTGACCATGAAAAACATATTTGGTCCTCATTTGCACAAATTCATCATCGTCTTCTTTGATGACATTTTAGTCTACAACAAAACCCTTCCAGAGCACCTCATCCTCTTGGAAACTGCCTTCGAGATACTACTTATAGGGCAATTCTTTATGAAGTTATCAAAATGCTCATTTGCGTAGAGGCAAGTAGAATACTTGGGGCATTTAGTCTCTGTCATTGGGGTTGAACCTGTTCCGGCAAAGGTTAAGGCAATTCAAGAATGGCCCCAACCTCGCATGACGAGAGCCCTTTGTGGATTTTTGGGATTATCTGGATTTTATCGCCGGTTTATAAAAGGGTACGCTTCAATCGCCACTCCTTGAACCAAATTGCTGGCTAGCGAACAGTTTCATTGGTCTTCAGAGGCCTATCACGCGTTTGACACCTTGAAGGTTGCAATTTGCCAAGCTTCGGTGGGCTGCCAAATTCCTCAAAACCTTTTGTTCTCGAAATGAACACTTTAGGGGTCGACATGGGCGCCGTCCTGTCCCAATATGGACATCCAATAGCCTTCTTTAGCAAGACGTTCTGTCTGAAACTCCAAAACTCGTCGACCTACGTTAGGGAGCTCGTTGCCATTACCACGACAGTTAAAAAGTGGTGCCATTACTTATTGGGCCATCACTTCACGATTCTAACGGATCATAGAAGTCTTAAAGAGCTAATGACTCAGGTTGTTCAAACACCTGAACAACAGATGTATTTAGCTCATCTATTGGGGTACAACTATTCAATCCAGTATCGGTCAGGCAAGACCAACACTGCCGCTGACGCCCTATCCAGAATCACGGAACTAGTAGCAGGACAATTTCTAATGCTAACAATACCTAACTTTGTTTTTTTTTGCAGGAACTAAAGCGTGAATTGCAGAGTCATCAAGAATTCATTAAACTTCGACAAACCGTATCCGACAACCCTTAGGACCATCCAAACTACGCTATCATACAAGATTTGATAATGCACAAAGGGAGTATTTGGCTTCCAAAGGAATTGGGTTTTATCACAAGTCTGCTTAACAAGTTCCACACCTCACCTACAGGGGGCCACATGGGAGTAACAAAGACCTTAGCACGCATTGGTGAAAATTTTACTTGGTCTGGAATGAAGCACAACGTTAGTCAATTCATAGAGGCTTGTGTTGACTGCCAGTGCACCAAATATGTCAATCGAAAACAGGGAGGGTTACTCTGTCCCCTTCCAATCCCGTCTCACCCATGGGAGGATATCTCCCTTGATCAATTCTCCAAAGGGATACACCTAGGCATTCTCCAGACGCACTTCACTGCTTACACAGTTGCACTTTTTTTCATGGACATCATGGACAAAATCCATGGAATGCCCTATAGCTTAATCTCAGATCAATACCCGTTGTTCATATGCCACTTATGGCAAGAATTGTTTAAGCTCAGTGGCACGAAGCTTCGCATGAGCTCGGCCTATCATCCACAAACGGATGGACAGACGGAGGTGCTCAATCGAGTGGTTGAACAATATTTACGGACCTTTGTTCGTCATCAGCCTGCGTCCTGGGGAAAACTTTTGATGTAGGCGGAGTGGTCCTACAACACGTCCATTAATTCAAGCACGGGCTTCTCTCCCTATGAAATCATATTTGGAAAGAAACCTCCCAATATCTCTTAGTACTTAGCGGGGACCTCCAAGCTTGAAGTAGTGGATGACTTCTTGATAAATCGCGAGATAATGTTTGCAAGTCTGAAGAAGAAAATGATTAAGGCCAAAGAAACAATGAAAAGATTCGCAGACAATCATCGCCGCGACATCAGCTTCAAGGTAGGAGACTGGGTCCTTGTCAAATTACGACCCCATCGCCAAACTTCTGTGAAAGGTGAATCCTATTCTAAATTGGCTAAGTGCTTCTATGGGCCATACCAGATATTAGAAAGAATTGGAAATGTGGCATATAAAATCAAATTTCCAGACAATTCTCATATCCACCCTGTGTTCCACTGCTCTCTTTTGAAACCGTGTCCCTATTCTTTGGCAACTGCTTTTAAGGGGGTTGAACTACCCCCTACTACTGTTAATGATTATCCTATCATTTCTCTCTTAGTCATTCTTGACTCGAAGTGGGAACATTCTGAACCAGAAGTTCAGTTGATGGTTTTAGTTCATTGGGAAGGTCTCTCACTAGACGACACTTCTTGGGAAAATTGGAATAAATTGAAAGCTGACTATCACCTTGAGGACAAGGTGTTGCTTGATGTGGGGCGGAATGTTATAGACCAACAAGCACACCAGTAAATATATCAGCAAATACAGGGAGCAACGCAGCCAGCACAACCAAGCACAACAGAGATAAACACTGCCCAAAGACCACCTCGCAGAATCATCAAACCACAATATCTCAGGGACTTTGTGTAATCTGTGTAAAATGAATTCTATTAGGGAATTATGATGTGGTAAGCTAGGATTGGTTAGACCCAGATGTGGTTGTCTGCTATTTCGTAATAGGAATTGTTATTTCTAATTGTTGGATCAAGTGGCATCGGAAATTAAATGCACAACGGAAAGTAAAAGAGTAGGGAAGAAGGAAACAAACACACAAGAGTTTTTATATTGGTTCGACAACAACCCGTGCCTACATCCAGTCCCCAAGCAACCTGCGGTCCTTGAGATTTCTTTCAACCTTGTAAAAATCTTTTTACAAGCAAAGATCCACAAGGGATGTACCCTCCCTTGTTCTCTTTGAACCTAGTGGATGTACCCTCCACTAGAACTGATCCACAAGAGATGCACCCTCTCTTGTTCTCAGTCAAACCCAAGTAGATGTACCCTCTACTTGTACCACAAAGGATGTATCCTCCAATGTGTTAAGACAAAGATCTCAGGCGGTTAAACCTTTGATACTTTGTGAATGAGGATACAAAAGAATTCTCAGGCGGTTAGTCCTTTGAACACTTTTGTATAAGAGAATGGGAAGAATCAAAAGAATTTTCAGACTATGTCATTTTGAATTCTTTGACAAGGGAGAAGGGAGACACAAAAGAATTCAGGCGGTTAGTCCTTCGTTCTTTTGGAAAAGGGAAAAGAGAGACACAAAAAGAATTCAGGCGGTTAGTCCTTGTCGAATTCTTTTTGGCAAAGGGAGAAGAGATGAAAAGAATTAATAGCACAAGTTTTCAAGGTTTAGAAAACCAGAAAACTTTGGAAAGCTTTTGGCACAAAGAAGAAGAAGAAGTTCAAAGAGATTCAAGGCTTGTAAATGATTGTAATGAATTGATTGTTCAAGATCATTGAAATGCAAAACAAAGCCTTATTTTTATAGACTCTTCATGTCTGGTCAAGACAACCATTTAGAAGAGTTATAACTTTTAGAAAAACTTAAAACCAATTTGAAAAAGTCAAAAACCATTTGAAGAGTTACATCTTTTGATTTATTCAGAAACAAACACTGGTAATTGATTACCAAATCAGTGTAATCGATTACACAAAGCTTTTATGTGAAAGGATGTGACTCTTCACATTTGAATTTGAATTTCAACGTTCAAAGGCACTAGTAATCGATTACCAAAACATTATAATCGATTACAGCTTTTTGAAATTAATTGGAACGTTGTAAATTCAATTTGAAAATTTTTCAAAACAATTTTGCTACTGGTAATCGATTACAACAATCTGGTAATCGATTACCAGAGAGTAAAAACTCTTTGGTAAACATGTTTTGAGAAAAATCATGTGCTACTCAATTTTTGAGAAAAACTTTTCATACTTATCTTGATTAAACCTTCTCTTGATTCTTGAATCTTGAGTCTTGAGTCTTGATCTTGATTCTTGAGATCTTGAACCTTGAATCTTCATTCTTAACTTTCTTCTTGAGTCTTAAATTCTTCTTGATTCTATCTTGAACTCTTGAATTGTTCTTGATTCACTTGAGTTGTTCTTTGATTAAACTTTGATTCACTTGAGTTGTTCTTTGATTGATCTTTGAGCTTTTTGTCATCACCTATGTCATCATCTTTTGTTATCATCATTGTTATCATCAAAATACATTTGAATCACCTTTGATTCACCATGAAGCTTTGCTTCTACACTAATATCTCATTAGTACCTAAATTCTGCATTATCCTAGTTCTTATATACATAGAGCCTTCGAATGTAGGGAAAAACAAAACAAAAATAATAAAATTCCTTTCCTCACCTTGTTTTCTGGAGGCTCTAGCCCTCGAAGCTAGACATTCCTTGTTCTGCTATATGAGCACCTAACAAGCACCCTCTAACACCCAAAATTATTAGAATCGAAAAAACGAAGAACATAATCATGGGGGAACCGAACCAAAATTCATGCCAAATTAAGAGAATCTGTATAGGGGAAGATCCCATCTATTGTGACAAAAATCCTCCCAAACAAATGGGGAAGGGTATCCAAAAAGAGGAAGAAAAATTATAAGCTGCATGATTAGTTCATTTTTTAGCACAAATATTTTTTTCTCTGAAAATATGCGAAACTCTGAAGTCCATGGGGAAGACTATCCTTAAGCAGTTCTGCCATCTGTTGAGGAGCTTCTAAGGGACAACGGAAGGGTGGGCGCCGAAACCACTAGTTTGGAGTCACCTTCTAGCCAGCATTTGGCCCACTAGGTGTTTTGGTGATTGGTTATCGAAGAGCAATGGAATGGTAAAAATGCTGGGTTTGGTTTGCGAGTGCTAGGAATATTGGATTGCACCAGCTGCGGGAATTTAAGGAAGGCCATTTGCTTTAAAAATAGATTCAAAAGTCTAAGTACTTCTTATATCAAATCATTGATGAGAACTTAACTATTTCCATCGTCACTAGTATTATAATACATACAGTTGACTAATTTATGTTTATTAAGAAAATTAGTTAGTTTAATTATTAATATTAAATTTATAATATTTTATAAATTTATCTTTAATTTTATTAAAAATATTTTTTTTTTTGGATTTTCATATGAGAGAAATAGATAATTTAAGATATTTTAATAAAATATTTAATGCAACAGAGAGATAAACCGAAATCTTATAACAAGAAAAAATATTAATTATATCTTATAAATAGAGGCTGAGGCTAACATATATAATATGTCTTTTGCTATAATAATATAATAAAATAGCAAAACGCTTAATTAAATGAATTGCATATCCTCGTCACATTTACCATAGGCCAAGCCAATGTTTGGAAAATATTATATTTTTAGAATAGAAAACAAGCTGTTTGCAAAATGCATAAGTGACTAGATAAAGAGTTCATCTATGAGAGAAATCCAATGAGTATAACCAATCGATTTTTCATGATGTATTAAAATAACAAATATTGCATTAAAATCATACACAAGTCATTTCAATACAAACAAGAATCCTCTCATTAATTACTAACATGACAATATCATGAACTCATGACACAAGGCAGAAAACACAATAATGATATTAATACCCACAACTGGAGGTAAAATCCATTAAGTTGTGTTTTTTCTATCGCATGATTACCATGTTAGTTAACATGGGAGAATCCAAATCTTTTTAATACTATATTGAACTAGCTGTGCTCGTAGACATTGGATAAGTTGGATAAGATTTTTTTTTTATTCAAAAGTTGAATAAGATTTAAATGCAATACTTTATAGGCTTGTAACACTGTCCTTCAACTAAAATTAAAATTTCATCTATATAATACATATTAGGCTATATAAATTGTAATTTTGACATTATTTAAAAAATTAATTAAACAAAGTAAATATCTTAATAATTTATTATTTTATCTTTAATTAAAAGATCACGAGTTGGATTCTTATCTCCCAATATCAAAATCAAACTCCATTTTTGATTCAAGATAATGGCAATCGCCTAGGTTGTCTTGTTAAATATCTCACATTAATAGGTAACATAATTAAAATAATATATATAATAAATGACTCACTTCATGAATTAAAATTTTAACTTTAAAAGTTAACATAAAAGATGAAAATCACCCTTTACTTACCTATATTATTTTAATAATATCACTAATTAACGTGAGACCTCTAATATACACCTCATGAAAAATTAGATATCTCAAGCCTTCATAGTGCATAACATCTACAAGTAGTCTAATATTGGGTGGCGGAATTAACCTAACAATAATAATTAGGATAATATTTGACATCATCTAAAATTTTGAAATTTAAATCTCAAACTAATGAGTTATCCTTTCACTTATATATATAGTTTTAGTGATATTACTAATGAATGTAGGATTTTTCTAACATTGTGTTGTTAGACAGTTGTTCCTTCCCTAAAAATAAAAACCCGTGCCAATGCATCATTTTCAATTTTCACTAACATTATCATCTTCTATAACAGGGAAGAATATATTATAGAGAGTTTGTTAAAAATAACTAGCCGTAAATCTAGTCCAGAAGCTAATACAAATTAGGGGTCTTCAATCTAAACCAATCCAAAATAAAAATAAAAAACCATTCAAAACAATAAAAAATGAAACCGAAACACGAACACCCATAATACAAAACGGGAGGCAGAAATTTTGTTTCCAATTTTTTATAGTGGACCTACAAAATTCAACGTGCATATTGCAGCAAAAAAAATTGCTGCAACATAAGGTAGTGAGAACAATGGTACTGCTGGAAATACAAACCGCTTCAAGCCCTACGACATTGCAGAAAATTTAGTCACTGGTTGTTTCTTATTCACGTTTAATCATCAGTGCTAATGTACATGATGTCTTCCTCCGAAATGTGCATCGACCCTCGGTCCCTTCTGCCACTCGGTTGGGTTTTGTCAGGTTGACCTCGCTGTGTGATCACAAGAAAAACCCTTCAGCTATTTTGTGATCATAATTTTTAAGGAACAAGTTGACAATGGTGGCATTATTAAGAAAGTGCAAATTTTTAGTATTCTTACTCTTATAATATCTGTTTTCTTGCAGTTTATCTTTAATTGGCAGTTTTTCTTTTTTATTTTAAAAATAACTATGGCTTTAATATATATTTCGCGTGCAAGTGTAACAGATTTTAATTTTAATCCTTCTAAAATTGAGTTTGTGATCTGCAATATTTGTTGTCACTTGTTATGATCCTTGGCGCAAAACCCACTTACATGGCCACCAAGTCACAGACTAAAAACAAAAACTGCTATATCTTACATGAATCAAAAGTTAAATTTGTAGGGGCAGAACATTTTTTTTCTAATTAGCAGGTCATGGTGGGACAGAACAGGTGACAACATAAATAGGAGAAATTAAAAAACTTAAAAAATTTATGTGGTGACGAACTATAGTGTTATATTTGCAAAGATTGTAAAATATTTAAATATATTGGTCTGAATACGTTAACAACTATAAACAACACATTCAAATCAAACAACTGATGCAGAGAAGAAAAATAATTTTTTGAGGTACTTACCTCCAACCATTGTTATTGACCTTTTTCAGCTTTCACAGTTTTAGCTTTTCAGATCCCCACTCACTTAAATTCGATGATATATTTTATCTGAAGAGACAAGTAGGCTAGGTGATCTGAGAGCACCCAGTTCTATTCACAGAGCCATGTCTATCACAAAGCTCAACCTTCATAGATCAGAACGTGGATATGATGAAGATATTGGAAAAAGATCATGGGTTGTTGATGAACGTGGATAGAATGTGGACAGAAAATGGACCATGTACAGAAAATCACTCCCCATAGAAATAGCAACCGAAAAATAGAAAAACAAAACATGCAAAAGAATTGAAAATTCCAATAGAGATCTCAAACATATTTAAGTCAAAATTTAAATTATGAAAAATAACGATATACGTGATGTGTCTTGCTTTAAAGGGGAGAAAGTACGCACTAGAGGTGAATTGAAAAGTTTTGTGGTAGCAAATGACTATCTAAATAAATAAATAAGGAAAATAAATGAAGGAACTATGGAAAGCTAAGTAAATTCTGAATTCTTTTCTGTCTCTTTTCCATTCACTGCATTGATATTTATATTGTTTATTTACAATAGTGGATATTTATTATATTATAACAAAATTGGATAAGCACTAAAGCTTTCTCCTAACGGAATTGAGCACAAAGGCTGGCCCCATCAAGCATAATCATTCAAGTATGCTGGTTTGTTGCTGTTTCGGGTTGGTCTGGTAGTGACTTGGCTCTCCTGTATGATGTTGTTGATATCAATACCCCCTTGTTGAAGACCAACCTTGTCCTCAAGGTTATAAGTGCTTTTAATTATGTCCCAAGGTTCCCAAGAAGTGTCTTTAGGGGCAAGACTGTCCCATTGCATCAAGACCTGTTGGGTAGGTGGATTGGTGGGGTTGTCCAACTTCCAATCTAGGAGCTGAAATGGTTGAACAATGGGGTGATTATCGGTGTTGGAAGTAGGAAGTGGGGAGGTGTCATTGGGAATGGGCCTGTGGTGAAGTTTCAGAAGACAAACATGAAAAACGGGGTGTATTTTGGAATGTCAGGGTAATTGCAGATGATAGGCAACGGGGCCTATGTAGGTTTGTACCAAAAATGGCGCATAGTAGTGTTTGGACAATTTAGAGTAAATGGACTGGATGGATGTTTGCTAGTATGAACGAAGTTTAACATAAACCCAGTTGCCGACGGTGATTTTGAGGTCTCGGTGGTGAGCATTAGCCTGAGTTTTCATTGAAGTTTGGTATTTTTGCAATCGTTGTTGGAGGACTGAATGAATGGCAGCCCGTGAAGTAAGGAGTGAATCGATGGCTTCCACTGTTGAAGAACCTTGGAGGTATAATGGAAGTGAAGGCGAGGGTTTGTTGTATGTAACTTCGAATGGAGTGAAGCCCGTGCTGGCATGTACAAAGGTGTTATACGACCACTCTACCAAGGATAAGAATTTGTACCAATGATTGGGCTGATCGTGCACAAATGAGCACAAGTGTTGTTCGAATACTCTGTTAAGAACCCCTGTTTGGTCATCAGTCTGGGGGTGGTAAGCCATACTCATGCAGAACCTTGGAGGTAAGGAGTGAATCGATGGCTTCCACTGTTGAAGAACCTTGGAGGTATAATGGAAGTGAAGGCGAGGGTTTGTTGTATGTAACTTCGAATGGAGTGAAGCCCGTGCTGGCATGTACAAAGGTGTTATACGACCACTCTACCAAGGATAAGAATTTGTACCAATGATTGGGCTGATCGTGCACAAATGAGCACAAATGTTGTTCGAATACTCTGTTAAGAACCCCTGTTTGGTCATCAGTCTGGGGGTGGTAAGCCATACTCATGCGAAACTTAGTGCCACTCAGGAAGAATAATTCTCTCCAGAAGGAGCTGATGAAAATGAGGCAGCGATCGAACACTAAACTTCCTGGGGAGCCATGGAGCTTGCAAATGATGTCTAGGAATAGCACAACAACATTATGTGCTGTGAAATGAGGGGGAAAAGGGTCGAGGTATGTTCCTTTAGAGTACCTGTCAATGACGACCATGATTGTTGTGAAGCCATTGGAAACTGGTAACACTAATAAATCTTCCTAAATAGCTGAAGGAATTGGCAGAGGTTGCAACAAGCCTGCAAGTTTTCGAGCTTCATATTTCCTTTGTTGGCAAATGGAGCATTGGGCAACATAACAATGAATATCTTGATGCATGTGAGGCTAGAAGAAATTATTTTGAATGCGGCAAAGTGTTTTAGAGACACACATATGACCCCTAATAGGAGTTTTATGAAATTCTTCCATGAACAATTCAGTAAAATTATGTCCAGAATGGAGCCAAATCTTATTGTTGAAGGGGAAAAGATAATTGTTAATGGTGAAATCAGGGTGAGCTTCTAGGTGCGAACTAACCTGGTGGAGGAGCTCCTGATATGTGGAGTTCGCCTGACACGCTTGTCGGGGTTACTCCATTAAAAGGGAATTGGGAATGGATAACAGTAATTGCAGAGTTGGTGTCTCGGGGATCCTGGATAAAGCGTCTGCGACCACATTGGAAGAACCACCCCTATATTGTATGGTATAATCATACCCAAGCAGCTTGGAGAGGTATAATTGTTGTCCCGACATCTAGATGACTTGGGATATTAATTCTATCAAACTCCAGTTGTCAGTTAAAATGATGAAAGAATGGGCTAAAAGGTAATGGCACCATTTGTGGATTGCATATGAGATTGCATGAAGTTCACGGATTTAAGTTGAAGCTTTTTGTAGTTGTGGGAACAACTGTTTGCTGAAGAAAGCTATGGGGTGGGAGTTCTGCAATAGGACTGTACCCAAAGTTGTGCTAGAGGCGTTTGATTTCATGATAAATGGAATGGTGAAATCTGGAGTTGCAAGGCTAGGGGCCTGAGTTATCATGGATTTTAACTGGTGAAAAGCTTCTTGAGCTTCAGAGTTCCATGAGAAATTGCCCTTATGCAAGAGCGCAGTCAACGACTCTGCTATGGCGGCATACTTTTTGATGAATTTTCTATAGAACCCTGTGAGGCCTAGGAAACCTCTCAAATCAGAGGGTGATGCCGAAGTTGGCCAATCAAGCATGGCCTGTATTTTAGCTGGGTTTGGGGCTACTCCAAGTGATGATACAATATGGCCAAGGTAACTCAACTGTTGTTTGGAGAATATGTATTTAAAACGACAAAAGAAGAAGGCCCTCTACGAAAAGGATGAGAAGTCTGTTTCGAGATGTTCCAAGTAGGAAGGAAAAGAATGGTTGTATACCAATATGTCATCAAAGAAGACAACCACCAATTTCTGGATAAATGGCCAGGGAAGGTCATTCGTAGTGGCCTGAAATGTTGAGGGGGCGTTACACAACCCAAAGGGAAAAACCTTGAACTCATAATGTTCGTGATGTATGCGGAACATGATTTTATGAATGTCGGCATCATTGATTCGAAGTTGATGAAAACCTTGACGGAGGTTGAGTTTAGAAAACCATGAAGCGCGTCCGAGTTCATCGACTGACTCATCTATCGTTGGTATGGGGAAATGATCTTTAATGGTGATAACGTTCAAAGCTCTGTATAGGAGAGGAAAATGGACTATGGCTTGGTTGTATCATGCCAGCATCAAGCATCACGACAACTTGTCTCTCTGATTTATTCTTTTGAGAGTAAGGGTAGCAATACAATTGAACATTCACGGGGTTCGAATTGGGTAAAAGATGAATGTGATGAGTGATGTTGCGATGAGGAGGAAGTTGTTGTGGTTCTCAGAAATTATCATCAAATTGATGAAGAAGATGGTCCAGGGAAGGGTGTGTATGGAGGTCAGAGGGAGGTGTAGGTGAAGGCTGGTGATGGGTTGGGTCTTGTGTATGAGTTAACTGGAATAAGGCTGAAATACTACATGTTTGGGCAAGTCTTTTTAGCTGTTGGGCTAAAGTTGGGCTCGGGTAGAATGGAACATCTGCGTGTAATGAAATGTTTTGGCCAAAATAGTTGAAAGCCGGACTCAACCTATTTATGATCATAATTTTTAAGGAACAAGTTGACAATGGTGGCATTATTAAGAATGTGCAAATTTTTAGTATTCTTACTCTTGTAATACCTGTTTCCTTGCAGTTTATCTTTAATCGGCAGTTTTTCCTTATTTTTATTTTAAAAATAACTATGGCTTAAATATATTTTCCCCTCAAATGTAATAGATTTTTAGTCCTTCTAAAATTGAGTTTGTGATCCTGCAATATTCGTTGTGACTTTGTTATGATCCTTGGCGCAAAACCCACTTACTTGGCCACCAAGTCACAGACTAAAAACAAAAACTGCTATATCTTACATGAATCAAAAGCTAAATTTGTAGGGGCAGAACATTTTTTTGTAATAACAGGTCATGGTGGGAACAAAACAAGTGACAACAAAAATAGGAGGGATTCAAAAACTTAAAAAATTTATGTGGAGACTAACTATAGTGTTATATTTGTAGAGATAGTAAAATATTTAAATATATAGGTCTGAATACGTTAATAACCATAAACAACACATTCAGATCAAACAACGAACATAGAGAAGAAAAATAATTTTCTAAGGTACTTACCTCCAGCCATTGCTATTGACCTTCTTTAGCCTTCACAGTTTTAGCTTTCCAGACCCTCACTCACTCAAATTTGATGATGTGTTTTATTTGAAGAAACGAGTAGGCTTGGTGATCTAAGAGCACCCAATTCTATTGATAGAGCCCTGTCCATCACAAAGCTCAACCTTTGTGGATCAGAACATGGATATGATGAAGATATTAAAAAAAGATCATGGGTTGTTGATGAACGTGGATAGAAAATGGACCATGTATAGAAAATCACTCCCCATAGAAATAGCAACCGAAAAATAGAAAAAGAAAACTTGCAAAAGAACTGAAAATTCCAATAGAGATCTCAAACATATTTAAGTCAAAATTTAAATTATGAAAAAATAACGATATACGTAATGTGTCTTGCTTTAAAGGGGGGGGGGGGGGAGAGTATGCACTAGAGGTGAATTGAAAAGTTTTGTGGTAGCAAATGGCTATCTAAATAAATAAACAAGGAAAATAAATGAAGGAATTATGAAAGGCTAAGTAAATTCTGAATTCTTTTCTGTCTCTTTTCCATTCACTGCATTGATATTTATATTGTTTGTTTACAATAGTGGATATTTATTATATTATCAATTCTGTTATAACAAAATTGGATGAGCACTAAAGTTTCTCCTAACGGAATTGAGCACAAAGGCTGGCCCCATCAAGCATAATCATTCAGGTATGCTGGTTTGTTGCGGTTTCGGATTGGTCTGGTAATGACTTGGCTCTGCTGTATGCTACTGTTGCTATCATTTTCATTGTCAGCATGAAGCAGCCAACTCAAGTGCTTTGGATACTGACCTTTCTCAATACAAATGACACTTATAAATATGCTGCCTCCCATTCATCAGCGGAGACTGTACCTCACATAGCAATATATACATGCATTATGTTACTAGGTTTCCTGTTAATCAGGAGAGGTAAAGGTGGGGTTTCAAACAAAAGACAGGGAAAAACAACGTTCATTGAAATTAAATGGAAATTGAAAAGAAAGAGACTAGGCACAAAGGGTTACTTTGATCTTGGTTGCCATCTCCCAATGCATCAAGTCTTCCCATGAGCTCCACAAATTCCGGTTTTTTCATATACTAATGCACAAATTCATGCGAGTTTTGAAAACAAGCTCATAGTCATACTGTAAACAACAAGTTTAAATGAGTAGTCTAGAAGAACAAGCCTTTGCAATGCAATACTAGCTTTAGAAAATCTAGAATATGGAAGAGTTTTAGACAGTGATGCATACCCTTCAGCTAATGACTTGAATACGTGGAAGAGGACAATCCATTTAGGACAATCAACAACATCCTGAAACAAGATGTTGTCTTAAATGACAACATAGGTATTTACAGTATGCAAACTTTAAAGGGCCCTAAATAAGAGTCTTTGAATGGTAACATCATAACACTTGTAACACAAAGGTTCTCCATGTTTATGCATGCACAAAGTCATACATCTTAGTTATTTGACAAGGAAACTCCAAATCAGTCTTGTGTGATGGGAAAACAGCTACTTGATGTTTAGAAAAGGAAGATTAAAAAGAAATGATACCTCCAAATGGAACGTGTACTTTATTCCAAAAGGGTTGGAAGATTTAAATTTCTGAATGACACAAGGAAAAATTCAGGTATGTAGAATTTACAAAATCATTTCCAAAATCACTGAGGTTCCATGCATTAACAAAGAAATGATGAAGCAACAGGATCAGGAAAGCAAAATTACATTATCAGAAAATTCTTCATCAAAACGCACCCAATAGACCCTGTTACCAAAAGTTAATCCTTCAGCTGCAAATTCACAGAGAAAATAGCATCTCCAATCAAGAATGACAATTAAGATCTGCCATATCCAACAAAATTCCCCCTTATATGCAGCATAGGAATCTTTGATCCTCTATTTACAGAGGTGGAAATAAATACAGCATAGCATTTTGTTTTGTATATTACTAGTATTTTCAAATATTTATATAGAAAATCTCACAAGCAATAACAAAAGAGTAAGTGTAAAATGCTACTCGTGAAATAGATAATTTCTTTTCTTGTTGGCAGCACAAACATGAGCATTACACTGCCATATCAAAATACAATAAGAGTAGCAACATGTAAAACAAATGAAATCTTTTATATGCCTTGAGACAATTTACATGACAAAGGATCAAATTCCTAGATATACCGTTATTTTAATTAAAATTATTTTCTAGACAGTAGCAACTAGCAAGCCTTTGTGAATGTACTGTCTTAAAAAAATTATGATTTTTTATCAATTAATTACATGATCAATTCATGTCATTGGACTTCATCAACAACTAAATTGACTTTAAATGAATAATAATTAGAATTGAACATGAGAGAAAAACCTTCTCTAAGCTTCTTGATAATCACATTGGCATCAGGCATAGTTCCAATGAAAATGCCTCCTGGGTGAAGTAAAGCTGACACATTAGCCAATGCTTGCCGGGCACGGGCCTCTATAGACCATGAGTAATGCAATGCAAACTGCAGCATTTAAGAAGTTTATCAGACTAGAAAGTACAAACCAACATACAATTTCAAGATGGAAAGAACATAATTGTATTCAATGCAATAGTCTAACTGCAAACATTATGCTGATTTTGCTTGTACTGACAAAACAGTATGGTTGTTTTGCATATTGAAGGGGGAAACAAGGTAGTTATGAAGAAAAAAATGGTAGACATATCAACAAATAATGTTTTATTTAATTTGTATCAGGACAACTGTAGCGGAACGAGGGCTTTGCAAGAACAAAATTAGACATCAAATAAATCATCTTAAATGCAACTAAAGAAATGTTTAACAAAATTGTATGGGCCAAAAGTTAAAGCAAAAAGCAAGGTAATTACTAGGAGAGACCACTTCTAAATGTATTAGATTTTCTAGCAGCACAATGAATTACTCTTTCTGCATAAATACACCAATTACATATAATTAGTTCAAGAGTGAATCATTTACCTGGCAACTACAAATATCAAAAGGAGCATCATCTACAAGAACTTTGTCCAAGCGAACCTACAATAGCAAATGATATGAAGCTATGAACAATTAGAGCTACTTTGATCATCTATACAAAATTCAGATATTGATATTGAAGCTGAGGAACACAAGATGGCTAGAAAATTAAGGATGTGTTTGATTGTGTTTTGTTTTTTTGTTTTGAAAACTATTATTTGAAACAATTTTCAGATGCTAATCTTTAAACAATAGAAATGGGAGAAGAAGATGAGAGTGTAAGAAATGTTATTTTTGAAGGACAGAAATGTTAATCACCTCATAACAAGCTCCACATATAAGGCGAGCAGGAAATGTAAACTTTTTATGTCACGGATGATAGTCAGCATATCACCATTATAATGTGTCCAGTAGTCTTTGTTCAGGAAAGATTGTTGAATTCAATGAGCAGACAGTGAGGACAGACACGATAACTACAAATAGTTTGACATGAAAATGATACAATATTTAACCATGTAACGACAAGGATTTGAGCTATAAAATATAATTGTAAGTTCATCACTTAAAGTTGGGGAAATATATAGCTGCAATGGCAAATTTACTACCACTAGCAAAAACTTGAGTTCCACATTGGAAGTACGAGATTCGTAATACATAATAAATATATAAATGAAATTTTAGAAATCCAAATTAAGAACAAACTTCTTGGGCATTACAAGAAAGAAAATGAAAATTATAAATCATTGTCATCATAAATCACTGCTTGTTACTTCCCTACAAATTGGAAAAGTATCAATATCATTCTCTTCTTGAGTATCATCCATAAAGAGAACAACTTCCACTTTTGGTTCATCAAGAGACAATGCTTCTATGTCTCATATTTGGCTAAATTAGATTTTCATAACTTTTCTTCTTTGGATACATCATGGATACATATAAGTGAATTAGTGAAGTTTTTGAGAGCATAGTTATCAATATCGGATAGTGACACACAGTGGCCAACTGAAAATGCTATAGCAGGAAACATGATGACCGCTATTAAGAATATTATAATACAAACTAAAAAAATTATACATAATAATACTCAAAAAATCAAAACAAAAACCCAAAAATTAAAGAAATCCATGATAAATAATAGTCACAAGTTTAGACACAGTCACCATCAATCTTGGAGCAATAAAAGAACATGGTAACGAGGTCCAAAAATGAAAGATGATGGTGAAATTAAAAGAAAAAGAACATAACAAAATAGATACAAATTAGCAAAACATGAATTGGGAAGTCCAAAGAAAGAGAACAAAATGGAACACAGGAAAAAATGGGTTTTTGATGCCTACATCGTGGTAGCGCCACTATAGCTCACAAAAATATTGTCGCTCCACTCCACTGTAGCGCCAGTCTATCTTGCTATTGACTACTATCTTAGAGTATTCGTGATGGAAGCTTGCTTGTGGGGCTTCTATGGAGGTTAGATCTTTGAGCTTCAATGAGGTCCTTTAATGGTGATTTTCCACCATGGAGATGCAGCGGAAGACAAAGGAGAAGAGGTGAGAGGAGACGCCATCCACTAGGGAATAAGCCATGGAAGAAGGAGCTTCACCACCAAGATGAGCCTTGGATAAGAAGCTTGGAGAGGATGCTTCAATGGAGGAAAAGAAAGAGGGAGAGAAAAAGAGAGGGGGGAGCACGAAATTGAAGGAATAAAAGAGGTAGAGAAGTGGAACTTTGAGTTGTGTCTCACAAGACTCTCATTCATCAAAGTTACAACAAGTGTTACACATGCTTCTATTTATAGACTAGGTAGCTTCCTTGAGAAGCTTTCTTGAGAAAACTTCCTTGAGAAGCTTCTTTGAGAAAACTTCCTTGAGAAGCTAGAGCTTAGCTACACACACCCCTCTTATAACTAAGCTCACCTCCTTAAGAAGCTTCCTTAAGAAGATTCCTAAAGAAGTTAGAGCTTAGCTACACATACCACTCTAATAGCTAAGCTCACCTCCTTGAGATGAGAAGCTAGAGCTTAGCTACACACCCCCTATAATAGCTAAGCTCACCCCCACGACAAAAAACATGAAAATACAAAAAAAAGTCCTTACTACAAAGACTACTCAAAATGCCCCGAAATACAAGGCTAAAACCCTATACTATTAGAATGGCCAAAATACAAGGCCCAAACGAAGGAAAAACCTATTCTAATATTTACAAAGATAAGCGGGCTCATACTTAGCCCATGGGCTCGAAATCTACCCTAAGGCTCATGAGAACCCTAGGGCCTTCCCTTGGATCTCTAGCCCAATCTACTTGGAGTCTTCTACCCAATGCCCTTGCGGGATAGGATTGCATCAATTCGTATCCAATATATATCCGATATGGATACATGAAGAAAATGCAAGATTGATGCTTCATTGGCAACAAGTGTAATTGTTTCCTACAAATGACTTTATTGAGTTAGAAAATCCTTAGTCAACTGCATCTTAGTATGATTTGATGGAATTGATTATGGAAACAAACAGATAAGGAACTGGTGCAACCAATTATGGCAAAACATGATACATACCGAGCATTCAGCAATGTCAATACCAACATAATATCCAATTTTGGCCTAGTCCCATTTGATAAGATCACCACCCTGGTAAACATTATGAAACAAAAAAGGATGGACTCTATGGTTAGCCAAGAAACTGAGAATGTCTTTTGGTATATAAACAACAACTGAAAACCATTAACACATTGCACAAGCGAGGTTAAGTACTGCTTCTCCTCAATGAGCGTAAAGCTGAATTAACAATACAATTAATCAGCTATCACATAGTACTGCCTGGGAAACAAATCATATATTAAAGAGTACAACACATACCCAGTTATTGAGTTTCTTCAAATGAATTATCGGACTAGCCTCCCGTTCTTTCAAAGTCTGGTTGGATCTTGCACTGTAATGATCTGCTACTTTCAGAATCTTGGTGATTTCATCCTCAAGAAAGTTGTACACCACCTATACACAATGCATCAAAGGAAAATTAAGACCGGAACCATAACCCCTTATAAGCTCGCCACAAGAAAAGCAATTGCAATTCTGGTTGTGGTTTCGTTGCAATTCTTGATATTATAGAAAATTGTAGAAAAATGCACTTGATGCAATCGCGATTGCAGTAACATTGCAGCCACAATTGTAGTTGTAGAACCTTTTTTAAAACCTTTGAGAAGTAGATAGGAACCTCTACTCCCACAATTGAATCAAACAAATTCTTACCATGCTGAAACTAAGTAACACAAAATTTGTGTGAACTTCATTTACATTTAATTCAACAATCTCCATCGTAATATTATTTTCATCAAACAAGCTCGCTACTTTGCTTGTTCCTTACACAGTCAAACTCCAAAAGCCTCTACTTTTTACTTCAATTCCCAAACTGCAACCCTCCAACGATTCTTGCAGCATCATCAACCAAGTTGTGTTGTTTTTTTGGCTGAAAACTAGGAGAGGGAGAATCGAGTGTGGTTGTGTTGGGTTGTGTGTGTGGGGTATGTATGTTTGATTTGGATAGAGGAGACAGACGAGTGCGGTGGAGAAAGAGAGAGGAAAGTGAAAAGTGAAGGATGTGCGGAAAGGAACAAAAATTCGAGTTCTGTGGAAAAATTTATAGGTGATTTGGAGATGGTGGCGGTGAAGGAGAGTAATGGATCTAACTCGTTGTGAACTATCGAGAGGCATTTGTTTCCTGCATATCCACGGTTGAATCTATCACCTTGAAAAATTTATTCCATAATGTAAATTTATATTTTGGAATATGCATACAAAATGGAAGGTGCAGGCAGGATTCAAACGCAACCTGAGAGATTTGAAAATGAGGGAGTTGCTATTAGCACTTCCCTTTATTAGCATACACCCCCTATTCTAATTCTTTTTTTTTTCCTTCAAAGAATCCTGAGTTGAGAACAGGTGCGTGATCAAGACAAGGTGATGAACATTAGGGTGGAGCTTGGGGCGGAGGCGCCCAACACTGGCACGTTGGATGGTGGCTGCGCATGCAGGGTGTTTTTCAAGAACGTGATGGCTGATGCACTCTATTCCCCAAAATATTAGTGAAAAGGAGGGTAAATTTGGAAAATAAATAAAAAAATTCTATTTTTCCATTTATAAAAAATCATTATATATATATATATCTGTTAATTAAACTTAAACACATTCAACAAAACTTTTCAAAATAGTAAAAGTTACTGCATTAGAAATTCAAGAAAATGACACTGTACACGCTTTTCATTTTGATATGGAAGTAGCTTCAACCTTTAGTCTACTTCCTTTATCCCATCAATGAGTTATTTTGCAATATCATCAAATTGTGTTAAGCTATCTCGGTTTATTTGACTTTAGACAAACAAACGTAACTCTTGATGGATAAACAAATTGTGGAACTGAGATAACCTTAGTTTTCTCACCTTCTCAGATTAATTTAGAATTAATTCAAACTTACTAATGAATTACCTTTGAATTATAGTGTTGTCTAAATTGCCCATAATGTCTGACTGGTTAGTAAAATGCATTATTTCGCCACATATCTAGCTGTTTTGGCTTAATTGCTATTTCAATTCAAAATAATGAACAAATAAGGTTAATGGTTAATTAATGAACTCAACCTTCGACAACTATATTTCATTCATCTTTGAATCAATTAGGAACATATTCGAATAAGCCTAAGATAATCATATGTTCACTTTGTATCGGTCATTATCCACTTATTGAACCAATACATGGATTTCAACCATGGAATCACTACTAAAAAAATTGCATTTTACATCGATCGAAAACAACTTTCAATGACGGTGGAGGCCCGTCTTTGAAGATGACGTTGTTGTAGACCTTAAAACTATTGACGACGGTCAACAAAACACCGTCTTAGAAAGAGTTGATTTCTAAGTCGGTACTTACGCTAGCACGAACGTAGAAATACGTGCTTTCTACGTCGGTGCTGGCGTAAGCACTAAATTAGAAATCAACACTTTCTACGACGACGCTTACATCAGCACCGTTCTTGAAAGTTGGATTTGAAAGACGTTGCTAACATAATTACGAACGTAGAAAGGAAGCTTTCTAAGTCGGTGCTTACGCCAGCACCAAAATAGAAATACGCGCTTTCAAAGAAGAAATTGACGTAAGCACTATCTTAGAAACCTTCATTTCTTACACAACATCATCTTTGAAAGTGCGTATTTCTACGTCGGTGCCAGCGTAAGCACTGACATAGAAAGAAAATTAATAATTTTTATATAGATATATATTTTTTAATAATAATGATTATGAATAAAGATAATTATCATTAACTATTTAAAATGTTGCTTAATTATATTAAAAATTAAGAATAAACATAATTATATAATATTAAATTAACTAAAACCTATGTATATAAGCTGAAAATTGATAAATTATTATTGGCAACTAATTTTTATAAGTACATATAATTTTTGTACTATATATTATGGTTTTAGTTAATTTAATATTATATAATTAAGAAACATATTGATAAATAATGATTATCAATAAAAATAATTATCAATAAGTATTTCAAATGTAAGTTAATTACATTAATAAATAACAATAAACATAATTATATAATATTAAATAAACTATAACCTATGTATAAGCTGAAAATATAAAAATTATTATTGTCAAGTAATTATGATAAGTGCATATAATTTGTGTACTATATATTATGGTTTTAGTTAATTTAATTTTATATACTTAAGCAACATAATGATAAATAATGATTATGAATAAAGATAATTATCAATAAGTATTTCAAATGTAACTTAATTATATTAATAATTAACAATAAACATAATTATATTATATTAAATTAACTAAAACCTATGAATAAAGACAAATAAATTATGATAAGTATTACCAATCTTATTTTAATGAAACTAAACATATTGATAAAAAAAAGTTATTCATTTAAAGTAATTATGTATAACAAATTAATAACATTATATATATAAATTCATATTAGGTGTTGTTATTTTAGCTGCAACAACATGAAATGAAACTTAAGTTACAAGATCAACACTCACAACCCGTAGAAAATCAACACTTAAATAAAGAACAACAATTTTGTGCCCCTTCTACCAACCTAAATCACCAATCACCAATACTAAACAAAGAAAATTAGTCAGATTCGTTGATAGTGAGCGAGTTTACTCAAACATTTTGAAGAACACTGGACTGACCTTAACAACATTCTCAATTTCAGTTATAATTGTTGGGATTTTCTTGATGACTTGCGCATATGATAGATTTTTGGCAAATGAATTAGCAAGGTCATTTTGTCCAATATCAATCAAGTAGAGTGCATCACGGAAGCCTTCGTCATTGATCAAATTTCGCGCAAAAAAGGGATATACATGAAGCAGTATATTAACGGCGTGTATTTGTAAATCTGTCTTTGATACTCAATATTTCTATGACGGTGTTTACAAACACACCGTCTTAGATAAGCTCCGACCTAACCTACAAAGACGGTGTTAGCACAAAATGTCGTTGTAGACGTCACACACCATGCACATGCCCTGCAAAAATGTCATATATTTACGTAAATGCCACCGGTCACCCTACTACGACGGGTTTGTTATGACCGACCTCGAATGTGCATCGTAAAAAGCACTTTTTTTAGTAGTGAATCAAAGCTTATGTTAGTGCTTAGCTTTACTGAGTTTTAATAGATTGGCTAAAATTTTGTTAAAACATAAGCATTTAGACAATGAAGGAAAGCTGGAGTTGCTGCACATGATGTCAAGGAATCAGATCGGGCTGCACAATGCACAAGGCAAGATAAAATGTCAAATGAAGAATTGAAGCTGCAGGATCCACGATGTCAGATACAATGTCCAGGACATCCTGCCCGAAAATACTGGACACATAAATCTGTTATATCTTTAACAGATTAATGTGCAGTTAGCAACAGATTTGGCGATCTATCTTTAGGAACGAATTAAAAGATAATTAAAGTTCGAATTACAAACTTGAATAGTTCGTTCAGGGATTAAAGATTAAAGATAAAAACTAAAAGATCAAACTTTATCTTTTAGATCTTTAAGTGCAGATTTTCAGGAGAATGATAGATCTTATCCAGCGCAAGTTGTTGCAGCCCAGATACGCACACTGCTATATAAACATGAAGGCTGCACGAGTTTTCTACCAAGTCCGAGATTGAAGAGTTATTTTGTGAGTTTTGGGACTTGAGTGTTTTGTGAGCCACCTTGATGTTACCCTAACATCAAGTGTTGGACCTGAGTGTGTAGAGTTGATCTCTATTGTTCAGAGAGCAATCTCTGGTGTGTCTTTGATTTATTTGTAAACACGGGAGAGTGATTGAGAGGGAGTGAGAGGGGTTCTCATATCTAAGAGTGGCTCTTAGGTAGAGGTTGCATGGGTAGTGGTTAGGTGAGAAGGTTGTAAACAGTGGCTGTTAGATCTTCGAACTAACACTATTTTAGTGGATTTCCTCCCTGGCTTGGTAGCCCCCAGATGTAGGTGACGTTGCACCGAACTGGGTTAACAATTCTCTTGTGTTATTTACTTGTTTAATCTGTTCATACTGTCAAATATAATCTGCATGTTCTGAAGCGTGATGTCGTGACATCCGGTACGACATCTGTCATCGGTATCAGAATTTCAGCTTATTTTCTACCTACACAAGATTTCAACCTAAAAAATAAGGAACTCAAGCATCTTGATAGTTGGAGTATCTGGTATGCACTCATTGTTGTTCTAGGTATATTGGAAAATATTTCAAGTTAAAAAATAATAAATAATAACCTTTTGAAATATACAAAATTACAACACTCATATCATCTCAAAGTCTTTGAACTTGGAGAAATTATTAAGTGATTGGCGATTATAATCCATACTAATCTTCATATAATAGGTAATCAAGTGTTAATTTTTTTTTCTTTTTTTTTGTGGCGAATAAGTGTTAATATTTTATACGAGAAACTTGAATACTCATCCGATTCTGATAGAAACCAACCAGAATAATAAACACATGATGATCTGAAACTACCTAAAAATTTGTCACTGGCTTGAAATGAAAGATAGGGATGACACATTATCCTCCCTCTTCTCTCCTCCTTTTGCTTCATCATCATTTTTCCCTCCTTTGTAGATGTCATTTCCTTCATTTATTTTCAAAGAACTATACAATTACAAAATGAATTTGATGTATGATAAAGCAATTGAAATTTCATTATGTTCTGTCTTTATTCTGAGCATGTTTTTGAACCATTGCACCGAATCTTTTGGTATCCTAGTAAGTTTGTTCCTGAAATCCACATAGTAGAGTCCAAAGCGTACGGTGTATCCCATGTTCCACTCCCAATTATCAAGAAATGACCATACAAAGTAACCGCGCACATTGCAGTCATCTTCCCTGCATTGAGTTTATAATATGTCATGATTAAGAAGGCTAGCAAGTAATGCTACAAAATACAGAAGCAGGAATATTCAAGGACTTGCAATAATATACCTTATAGCAGCAGTTAGGTTTGAGAGGTAGTTTCTATGGTATCTTATCCTCTTGTCATCATTCAAGGCCTTTTCTAAGGTCCTAAAGGGTCCACTTGGGTCATCCATTCCTGCATCAGAAATTTAATAGATGTTAAAAAAAATTATGATTACTAGAGAATTGAGATTAGATTAGTTTCTGTTGGATTAAATGAAAATGTCTACCCATATTTTAGAATATAATAAATTATTCTCTAGGATTAGCCTTTGTATTCTTCATCTTATCTTTATTTGTTTTCATACTTAGCTAACATTATGATTAGTATAAATTAGGTTAGTACTATATAGGTTCCATGAATATATCAATACATTATAATACATTTCAATTAATATCAATTTAGGGCTTCATTTTCTTTTATCTGTTTTCCTCCGGCTGTCTAGAACTATATAATTTCAATAGTTTCCCAACCATAAAAGTACTCACCATTCTCTATTATAATTATTGGGTATAAATATGTATGTCCAAGATCTAATTCATCATGCTATTAATTTTAGTAAAAATTGTTCTTTATTTTATTATTATATTTATTGTTTTATTAAATTGTTAATTTGACAAGTCCTTGATTAAAATTAGAGGCTTGTTATCATGATAGACATTATGATAATGAGAAACAAGTCCTTTATAATTTTAATCTAAATTGTTCTTGATCGTAGGATTATTGTGAATATGACATCAATAATTCGAATGGATCAATATATATGTAATGATCTTTATTTGATAAAGATTAATGTATCTCATTTATTAAATTGCATATATAGATGATGTATATGTAGATGTGATCATTGAATTGACTTAATTGAAATTTTTTAATGGTTAAATTTACCATAAACTGTTAATAAAAATTTCTCAAGAAGAGGTTTAATAGTTTTCTTTGACTTGAAATTGTCATAGTAATTAAGAGGTTATTTGTTATGTTTTGATTCCGGACACTTGATGCTTTAGAGAATTTGTTGAATGAATATTTGATATGATTAAATACCTTTAGAATTAATGATTAATCAAGAAGGAATCCATAAACTCTTGGTAATGAGTTTGAGCTTTATGAATAAAATTATATCCTGGACAGGAAAATTAAATAAAAGAAGAAATGAGTTTCTTAAGTCATTATAAATTAACTTAAAAAAGGTTTGATAGTAATACCATACTCTTACTCTAGAGTTAACCCAAAGATGTAAAGATGAAAGAAATTATTATACTATTTTTCTAATGGTTATTGAAAGAAAAATGTTACTTCATGTTATCTGGACGCTAAGAAGTGTTGCTAGATGCCTACCTTGATTTATATATTAATTTGATTAATATATTACCGACTTAGTATTTAAAATATAAAATAATGTAAATAACTTGAAATATTTGGTGAAAGAAAAGAAACAAACTGGAGGATTTCATGTTTGGAATTTAGTTTGAAAAGCTATTACATACAAGTCGGACTTGGTCAATTATTATTTCTAATTTAAAATTGCTAAATGGTTAGCAACAAGAAAATAACAAGAAATAATATTTTTAAATGGCTTAAAAGATAAGATAGTTGTTTTGATCTTATCACAAATCTATTATCTTCGGCGTGCGATAAATACAGCCCTAGGCTGCATGTTGAAGAGACAAGTTATCACTTCTCTTCTCATGCTCTCATAACACCAATTATTGTTCCACATGTCAAAGTTATTGACAAATAAAGATTAGTCTCGGTGTGAATACACATGAAATCTTCACACTATTGTAGAAAATTTTTATGCTTCAAGAGTTCATCAATAGGTACACATTTAATATGTCGTCTATTTAAATATAATTTAGATGCAAAATATCTTTATTTCGCTGTGTGTTTTCACTACTAGAAAATAAGTTTTTAACATCAGTTATTTAGGACTTTCAACATCGGTTATTAGTCGATGTTGAAAGTATTATCATTAACATCGATTTTTGAAAACTGATGTTAACGTAAAATTACATCATCGGTTGTTTAAATAACCGATGTTATATAATTATAAAAAAGTGATATATGTTCATATCAACATTGGCAGTTAACATACACTAACAACATCGATGTTAACTGCCATTAACAACATCGGTTTTTTGGAAAATCAATGTTGTTTTTAGGATTTTTTTTAATATGCTGTATGTTTTTTCAGTAACCCCAAAATTAACCTGCATAGTTTAAAAGCAGACCACACAACATATAATTTTGATTTTGTTTTGAATCAATTTTTACCAAAAATTTGATGACAAATTTATTAATGATTATGAATTAAAAGAATATTTAATGTTAAGGAGACACTATTAGAAAATATACTTTTTACATCGGTTATTTACGACTTTCTACATCGATTTTTAACCGATGTTGAAAGTACCAATGTTGAAAGTATTATGGTTAACATTGGTTTTGAAAAACTGATGTTAACATAAAACTATCAACATCAGTTATTATATATTAAGAACTACACCAAAATAAGTGTATAAATGCTGAGCGTTGACATCGGTTTTTATACAAAATCAATGTTAACACATACATTAACATTGATTTTCTAGAAAAACCGATGTTAACGTGTGAGTTAACATCGGTTTTTTATAAGAACCGATGTTAACTTTTTTATACAAAGCTGAACGTTGACATCTATTTTTATACAAAACTGATGTTAATGCATACATTAACATCGGTTTTCTAGAAAAATCGATGTTAACTTATACGTTAACATCGGTTTTATATAGAAACCAATGTTAAGTTAGAAACTTTAACATCAGTTCTGTATAAAAACCGATGTTAATGTGTGAGTTAACATCGGTTTTTTATAAGAACCGATGTTAATGTTTTGAAGATTAACATCGGATTTTGTAAATAACCGATGTTAATATACATAAATAACATCGGTTTTTGGAAGAGCCGATGTTAAGTTGTATGTTAACATCAGTTATATACAAAAATCGATGTTGTTTGTGTATATTAACATCGGTTTTTGTAAATAACCGATGTTGTTTTAAGGTTTTTTTTTATTTTATATACAATTTCTGTTTTTTAAAAAAAAATCCAAAATTTAACCTGTAAAAAGCAATTTCAGACCACAATTGACAGCAAACATCATTTGCATTATGCTTTCAAGCAGTTTTTAGCAGAAAACTACAGTATACTGAATTCATGAATATAAATAAATGATTTATTAAGAATTATCAATAAATAACATTCAATGTTCAAATGACATAGTGAATTACAAAAATGTAAACCATGTAGTGTAAACTACTTAAGTAAGCTAAAATGAATTCCCTAACATCCTAATTTTGCTAACATCCTAAGTTTGATCTCTAAGTCAGAGATAATATTGATCTCTCTGGCTCCAATGGTCTAGCATCGTTAAAATACTGCATGATCAAATAAAAGATAAATTAATAATGTAATACCAATTATAAGAAAATCAACTTTGTTTGAGATAAACAATTATCGCTTCCCAGTTATTCCTGAAACTTCCTAAAATGATGGTGGACATCTAGTGCATGACGTAATAGCCGCACTCAGTGCTTCCTTTTTATCTATTACACTAAATACATAATGAAATTTGAATATTAATTAAACGTTAACTACAATTAGTGTAGACACACATAAGCAGTATATATAAGTAGAAGTTTTATTTAAATCACGTACCTTAACGACAATCCACCTAGCAGCAACCTTAGATTTAGGCTGTGGAGTATCATCAAGTCCTTTCAAAGCACTGTTGAATACGAGGAACATTTAAAAATTGATGTTGTTGAGTAATGCCAATGCAAATGTATTGAAAAAAACACTAACCTGTTAATTATTCCCTTAAGATAGTTGTTTGGCCTGTTATGCAAGGAACAAAACCAGACAACAAGGTTTTCCTTGGGTAGAAGGACCACCATTTGCCAGTGTTCGCTGCAGTGGAGACAAATATGGGTTATTGTAGTAGTATACATTAATTAAATTCAGTTGTTTTGTTTGACTTACCCATTTAAGTAGACTCTAAGATAGACATCGCGTTTTGAACTCTGCATCCAACTCTTGATGTAACTTTCGGAGTCAAACTGCGATTGCCTAGATCTTTGAATAGACTGTGGCTCGAGGAATCCATACACATCAGAATTCCCCGCTCGCATACTTGTTTCAGTCAGATGTCTGTTGTTGTTAAGACAAAATTAATTATGTATGAATTTAAAGCAATAACTTAGGTAATTAACAGTAAGCTAAATTGACTTACAGAATCCACAACTGTATGACAAATATGCTGAGACATTGACCACCGTGTGCGATTTTGGAGAAATCTTCGTGCTTTATGTACAACGGGAAGTCTAGATTAAACACCCCGAACACGATAGCATCCCAGTTAACCTGGAAAGGCTTCAAGAAAAGCTGTGGGATGGTCAATGTCATCAGATATAGGGGATCATTGAACTCAAGATCCGGTCTATCTGGAGGCTTTGCTTGAGACACAACTGCCTGTTTATCAAACATAGTGAAATAATATAATTTAATTATAGTGAACAAATCAATTGAAAAAGAAAGAGCATATAATCAGAGTAAAATACCTGTTCTGATACATGCTTCACGAGATGTGTCGGCCAAGAAAGAAAGGTGTTCAGTGCATGCCCCACTAGTTGAACCTCGTAGTGGGTACAGGAACGGGAGCCTCTGCATCTTTAACCTCCTCAACACCAACCTTCACTTGGCCATGCAACAAAGGGATGTTGTGAACAACTGTGGATCCCTCATAAACTCTTCCTAGGGCAACCAGGCGGGAAGAATTTTCTTCGATGTGCCGCCTGCATTTGTCTGAGTGACCTGTCTTTGGATCAGTCGGTGAGGGATCAACATAACTCCCCTTTGTGCTAACACGAGCAGCTAAGGGACCAACCTTAGGCTCCAAAGGCAGTGCAAGTCCCTGTGATTGCATCTGTGACTGAAGCTGGGACTGCATCTGGCTGAAGGATGCCATGAGCTGCCGAGTCACTTTTTCTATGATCGACTCCTCCAGTTAGTCCCTGATTTGTTGAGTGAGCTGCTCGAGTTCTTTGGGAGGGATGGAGGAGGAACTGCGGGAGCTTCATGGAGCCAATCCGAAGTATTGCTTGATGGTGACATCGGCTCCAGCAGCACGCACACGGCCAGGGTGTTTTGGTCGCCCAATGGCAGCAGTCAAGAGATCCTGACGTCCATGGGGGACAAACGAACCTTGTGACGTCTGCTCCTCCAAAGAATCCTGTACAGAACATATATTTGTCCAAGGCATTCACAGAATAAACAAACATAATTACAATTCTAAATTTACATTTGACTTACAATCTTCTCAACAATTTTCTTTGCGGCCTCAGACGTCATCTGCCCAGTTTTCTTGGTGCGGGCCATCTTCCACTTCGCGTGTCGTCTGATGGGAGATGGAGGGTTAATGACACCCTCAGTGCTTCCTGACTAAGAAGCTTCCTCTAGTTTTTTCTTTGTCTTCTTAGCCATGAGCTTCTGTTCTAAATAATGATAACCCCCACGAGGCAACACATGGGGGGCGGTGTTTTGCTTCTGGATGGCCTATGCTTTTTTCCACACATCCTGCAAAAATTAAACATTAATTAACAAAAGAATGCTACAATCTATTATAAGAACTTAATTTTTAGTGGAAAACAATTCAAATTACAAAGTACATACCTCCTACAAGGGATCTCTGCGGGTTTGACAAAAATGGGCCCATTTCTCCTTGCTGATACCGTATTTTTCACAGATAGTGTCGTCCACACCGTCCTTGTCGGCTGCAAGTGCCCATTTCCTGGTCAAATCAGATTTAAACTGCCTCCACCGCTCGCCCACATTTTGAAGAACTTTCTTCTTTGTCCTACTGTTAGAAGCTTCCGGGATTTCAAATTCTGCCTGACAAACAATAAATTAGGTTTTATTGTTAGTAAATTATAAATTTTGGCTACTAAAGAAAATCAAAGAAGAAAACTAAAATACTTGAATATCCTCCCATATCAAATCTTTCTAAGCAGTAAAGAGAAAAACTTGATTTAGTTAACATTATCAAAAACCATAGTATGAGTTATGTAAATCAATTTACTGAAATGAAATACATAATTAAAAAATTACATTAGACGATGTTAATTAATTCTCCTTCATCATGATCATTACGATTAGCATGAATGTCGTCAGCTTCTTCTTCTCAGACGATGTTAGGAGTGATTTGTGTGGACAAAGGACTAACATAAGTGTCCATGTATGAATCATCATCTTCTACATTAACACCAATTATTTTCCCGTGTAGAACCACACACCACCTTTCATCACAAGGGTCTTGCACATAAAATACTTGTTTAGCTTGTTCTGCCATGATGAAAGGGTCATTATGGTAACCTAGTTTCTTTAAGTCTACCAATATAAATCCTACATCATCGATCCACACACCGGTGTTGCTATCAGCCCATTTATATTTGAAAACACATACAGTAAATTTGACATAGTTAAGCTCCTAAATCATCAATGAACCCAAAGTAAGGGATGGAAGATACACAGGGATTGTCATCATGCACACTTGCGAAGTGTTAAGATTCAGCCCTTAGGGTGACCCCGCTGTTTTGCATTGTACTTTTGTCGTCTTCTGCTTTTGTGTAAAAGGAATACTTGTTTATGTCGTATCCTTGCCAAGTTATAACATTTCTTTTAGGCCCATCTGTTAACTTTCTTAATGTTTCTGAAGCATTTTCATCAGCAAAGATTGTATCTCTAAACCAATCAGATAAAGTCTTATTATGCTTTTTCAACACCCAGCTCTTTGACATTTTTGGATTATTTTGTTTGACTAAAGCTTCATGCTGAAGTATGTATGGAAAAACTTCATTACTGTTGTTCAACACATACAAGTAAGCTTGTAACAAATCTTCTACACTTGGAGTGATAACATGCAGTCCTCTTGAACCCTTACCGCCCACTCTGTCGTCATGGTGAGACTCAGGAAGCCCAACAGGTTTAGCCTTTTGAATGTAGTCTGAACAAAATTCAATGGCTTATTCTGCAATGTACCTTTCAACAATAGATGCTTCCGGACGATGTAGATTCTTTGTATACCCTTTTAAGATCTTCATGTATCGCTCAACCGGGTACATCCACCACAAATAAACAGGACCACAACATTTGATTTCTCTGACCAGATGAACAATTAAGTGAATCATGATGTCAAAGAAAGCAGGAGGAAAATACATCTCCAAATGGCATAGTATAATTGCGGCCTCATTTTCCAGGTCATCAAACTTGACAGGATCAAGGACTTTGCTACATATGGCATGGAAGAAAAAGCATAGGTGAGTTATGGCTAACCTGACTTTGTTAGGAAAAATGTCTCGTATGGCCACGGCTAATAATTGTTGCATCAACACATGACAATCGTGAGACTTTAACCCTACCAGCTTAAGCTCCTTCAACTACACAAGGCTCTTAATATTTGAAGAGTATCCTTGTGGGACTTTGACCCGACGCAGATGCTGACAAAAACTTATCTTCTCCTTTCTAGACAAAGTTAGACAAGCTGGAGGCAAGTATATTTTTTTCCCATCAAACCTTGGATGCAACTGCGATCGTATACCCATGTCAGCTAGATCTTAACGGGTATTGAGACCATCTTTCGTCTTGCCTTGAATGTTAAGGAGCGTCCCAATGACACTGTCACATACATTTTTCTCCACATGCATAACATCAATACAATGTCTAACATCTAGATCAAACCAGTATGGAGGATCAACGAAAATGGACCTCTTCTTCCATATGCAACTCTTACTTTTATCCTTCTTTTGGGTCTTTCCAAATACAGTATTCAGGTGTTGAACCCGCTATATGACTTGCTCACCAGTCAATGGTATCAGTGTAGTTTCGTGCTCTTGACTTCCATTAAAAGATTTTTTCAATCGTCTGTAAGGGTGATGAGGTTTTAGAAAACTACGATGCCTAGTGTACACTATTTTTCTACCATGTTTCAGTTGTATGTAGCTTGTGTCTTCTTCACAGGTGGGGCATGTATGATGACCCTTAACACTGTAACCACTCAGATTCCCATATGTTGGAAAGTCATTAATGGTACAAAAATGCATTGCACGCATTTCAAAAGTCTCCTTGCGAAACCCATCAAACACTAAAACCTCCTCATCCCACAACTTTCTCAGGTCTTCAATCAAAGGACTTAGATAAACATCAATGTCATTTCCTGGCTGTCTTGGGTCCGATATCATCATAGACAACATCATGTATTTTCGCTTCATGCATAACCAAGGAGGCAAATTGTAAATTACTAGTAGAACTGACCATGAACTATGTTGAGTACTTAAATTGCCATATGGATTCATTCCATCACTGGCTAGTCCAAGCCTAAGATTTCTTGCCTCTTTGCCAAAATCCGGATACAAACCATCAATCTTCTTCCACTGGGAGCAATCAGTCGGATGACGGACCATTCCATCAGAGTTTCTCCCATTTGCATGCCAATAAGGTCTTTTGTGTCGTCCTCATTAGCAAAAAGACGCTTAAACCTTGGAATGATGGGAAGATACCACAACACCTTCGCTAGAGGGCCCTTCTTTGAGTTTTCATCAGAATTGCAGTCCTCATCATCTTTCACCTTGTACCATGACGTCCCACACCTAGGGCATTTGGACATTTCTTCAAATTCATGCCTGTACAATATGCAATCATTAGGGCAAGCACGAATCTTCTGATACTCCATACCAATCGGACACAGTATCTTCTTGGCCTGATAGTAGCTTTTAGGCAACGTGTTTTCCTCTGGAAGCAGATCGTGCACTACTTGAAGCAGTGAAGTAAAGCTTTTGTCACTCCACCCATATCTGGCCTTGACATTAACCAGACTTAACACTGCCGACAACAACGTCAAGGAATTCTTGCACCCTTGATACAAAGGCTTCTTTGAGTCACTCTACAATCCTTCATACACAGGGGCATGTGCTTGCTAAAAAGACTCTTGTCCAAGGTCACGAATCATATCCTCCAAGCGATCTCCCATTTCTACATCAAATGGTTTGGATTAGGGCCCACTCTGCATGTCTGTCATTTCACCATGCCATATCCACGTCGTATAATTCCTCTTAATTCCATCACACAACAGTTGCTCCCGTATGTCGTCCAGTATTTGTCGTCTTCCGTTCAAACAATTGATGCATGGACAATAATATTTCCCATCTTCATCCGGTCGACCTCTTTCTGAAGCAAATTGTAAGAACTGCTCGACGCCTTCCTCATATTCTGGGCTGATGCGACTTTTATTCATCCAACTTCGATCCGTCTCAGTAATAACTCTGTGATACTCACGAAGTTATTTGATGCATGAAAATCTCACTTTTTTATTATAGGTATGGCCCTATCCCATTCGGGAAGACCGTCTTTTATGGTAGCTTCATACGTCAGGGTTAATTCTATTTTGTTAAATTTGAAAAAATTTCGGCAGCATTTCGCATTGGTTTCCAAGTACATGACATGAAATCGGTGAAATTAATTTCCCAATAATCAAGTATGCACTCAGAGAACAACTAGAAATGCATTGTACCAAAATGTCATCTAATTAAACAAAATAGTGTTAACCTTAACGCATGAATCTACCATAAAAATATCAGTCTTCCCAAATTGTCCAAATGGAAAATTCAAGATTGAATACAATGATTAATGCAAACTGTTCGCAAGAATCATTGCATTCAATCTCAAACGAGAATCTAAGGTTCGGTCATTATGAACACAATTTGTATATCATATATCAATTGTCATTATTGGCAGTGAACAAGTAATAAAAACATTAATTGGTAACAAACATTTGTAAGTAGCACACAGAGTAGTGAGGACAGTCATACAATGTGAATAAGTGAAACAGTTTCAAAATTTGACTTTTATAAGAGAAGTAACTGCAATTTTATTGCCAAGCTGCCTCATTCCTTAATTTTTAAAAAATGTGATTTAATAATGTTGTTATAATTGTGATTTAGTTCTGTTGGAAACCTTGAGAAGGAGCAGAGAAGTATTATGCTAGGCTCTTAGAAACCTTGAGGGTGTTGGATTGGAAATTAAGAATTTTGATGTGTTGTTGTTGGTATTGTCAGAGGAAAAGGCTATGCCGGGGAAGAAGGTTCTACGTTGATGTTGTTGGAGGGAGAAATTGGGGTTGAAGTAGGAGGATCAGAGCTGGGAGGGGATGGACATGGAGGAGCCGGAACCATAAAGGTCATATTGCTTTACTGATTTTATTTGCTTTACTGATTTTAGAAGTTGTTGGTTCTAGCTGCTATTCAAGTTTGTGTTCCTAGTCTGAACTATAAAGGTTTTTTTGGGGGCTGGGGGTGTTATATTTATCTTCTTTCAACAATAATTGACAGGAACAATATGCAGCCAAGGCACAACTTAAGGAGAGAAAATAGCCAAGGATCATATCTAGTGTTTGATTTTATCATGGCCAACAATCAATCAAGCATATCAGCAAAACTTTCACAAAACTGGATATGAAAATTTGGAAATGACAAATTTATTTAAACCTACTAACAAAATCAGTATGGCCTGCAAAAATTATCAATAAGAAGCAAATTTGGGCAATTAATTTCATTTAGTGTACACAATATTAGAAGAAGATGATACAACAGTAGATATCTTAGGCAATTTAGACCATGGAACTTCTCTTCATGTTTCAATACTTGTTTTTGGTAATCCAGATGATAAAAAAAATTGCAAATTCAAAGACTGTTAGGCTAGCTCTTGGAACCAGCTCTGTACCTAAGCAATGATTTCATGTTTGATCACTTGGCCTTGGTGCATTGTTTGGTTGTTTGACATTTTGCTTATATTTTAATCTTGTGACCTGTTAAAGTGCCTGTACTTTGAGGATCACTATACTTGTACTTTATTTAGTTTGATAGCAACTATTGGATGCTTGGCAATTGTTTAGTTGTGCTCATTCCATGCAACTTGTTTCCATTTGAAGTATATGATGAATTTTTGAGCATGCAAAGAGTAGCATTATACTAAATATTTGTATTTGTATTTATATAGAAGCAATTTGGTGATGCTGATCCTTATCTTTTTGTAAAACAGATTTTCAATGGTGTATTTCTCAAAGTTAACAAAGCCATAGTGAACATGGTGCATAGAGTTGAGCCCTATGTGACTTATGGGTATGTTAACTTCCCTGCCACACTTATTTAAATATGATTATAGGTTTTTATAACTGCTAATGAGACTTCTGCTTTTGTTCTAGATACCCAAATCTTAAGAGTGTGAGAGAACTTATTTACAAGAAAGGGTATGGAAAGCTAAACAAGCAGAGGACTGCTCTAACTGACAACTCCATCATTGAGCAGGTATTGTTAATTCACAATTCTATATTACTAGCTGGAGTGCTGCAATGGCTTTTCAAAGCAATAGAACCACATGAATAACAGCTAGCTGGAGTGCTGCAGTGGCTTTTCAAAGTTTTATATATTAGGTGAATCGAGAGCAAAGAAAAGTTCTCAGTTGTACAATCTATGTATAAAGTAATAAATCAAATAGTACAATCTCTGTATTGTGTTTAAGTTTGCTAAGACCCTTTTCAATTTTTTACTAGCTATATGCAAATATCATTTATTGTATTGAGATCACACCACTAGTTTCTAGGATTCCTTCGGCCAGGGAAGTAAAACTTAAAAGGCAAGCATTATATGTTGAAGCTCATTATCAAAGTGAGCCAAGGTTAATATCATTACTTTTTTTCTGGTTCTCTTATCTGATTCCTGTGATATATCCTTTCCTAAAGCACTGATGCATGCTGTCTTCTACTCAACAAGTTAATGAATGTTTTGCTATTTCCTTCTTGATGTTCATAATTATTGCTTTACCACACTAAAAACACATAAGAATGGGTGTTTCAGTTTCAACTATGCTTAGATAGATCTAAGGAGAAAAAGTAAAGGAAATAAAAGTATATAATAATAAATATATGATTCAGTGGCAGAAAGATAATACTAACAAATACTAGCAAGCATTTAATTTCCTTTGAGAATAACAATAAGCAATATTTGAAAACTCATAAGTGAAAGAACTCAGAAGTGAAAATGTTACGAACTCAGAGACAGAAACAACAACAACAGGGCTAGGGGTCAAAATAGCAAACTAGGGGGTATAGGAGGAAACAAAGCCCAAAAGAAGAATTGTCAAACCATCTTACCTCAGTGACTATGTCTGAGGAAGAATGGTGAGCTTGATCAGCAAAGGCACCACGCACTATGAGGGAATATCCTTGCTTGATGCTGTTTGCTTTAGGGAGACAAGCACTAACAAATTCCGTTATTGCAAATCATTCTAGAATCCTTTTCTGTTATGATGAAGCCTATATATATATATGTAAATAACAAGCAAGGAAAATCAATGAGAAATATACAAATTACCTTTCTTCTCTATGTATTATTCTCTGTGCCTTCTTCTTTTCTTAGGAGGTTCTGTTGCCTCAAAGCCAGTATCTAGGGGGTGCTAACAAAAAACAAATACTTTCTCAACTTAAATTAATAAAATACAAAAACCAGGCTACTGGATAATCTTCCAACAAATAGAGCTTTAAGATTACCCAAACTTGAATAAAGTGGCTTAAGTTTGAGTCCATAAATTTCTTTATTCAGTTTATATATAAGGGATTTATCAGAGGACTCAAACCCTGGAGGTTGAGTCATGTAAACTTCTTCCTCTAACAACCCATTGAGTTTAACAGATATCTATAGCTTTGGATAAGTAAAACATTAAGATTCACATGCCAATATCAAAATGAAATAAAGGTGCAGAGCATTTAATTAAGTTCACACTTGCAGGATCTTACGTCCAGACCAAATTACCTTGTAACCTTCACTGTTGGCTATGATCAGAAAAATAATATTCATGCAGCTGTGAAAAAGGTCTTAATCAGTTCATTTTCACTCTTATTATTTCCTCCTAATTACAATTTGAAAGAGTTTGTAAGAGAAATGAAATTGAGAGAATCTGAGAACAGAAAGTGGAGTTTTGTTTTAATCATTTCACAACTGAAAAAAGGTTACTAATACCACTGGTTATTTATACATATATCCTAATACAATTAGTAAAGCTATATCTTTGACATTATTTTGCAAAACTCCACTGGTTATTTACATACATTATCTATGAAATTTCTTAACATTTTAGTTAAAAGTAAACCTAGGGATATGGTATGCTAGTGCTCCTTGAAACTCAGGTTCGTTGCTGTTGGATCTTTTTGGTAATTCCACATTAGGGGCCTGCTTTTTTAATTTAAGGTCTGAGACCAATTATTTGTGTTTTGTCTAGTAGTCCCTAGGTATGACTACAATTTTGGGAATGAGATGGTAGCTTAGGCCTAAGAGGGCATAATATGTGTATCAGCTATGATTGTTGTTATCTGTTATTTCTACATTTGTTTTCTGGTATATGTATTTCTACATTTGTTTCATCAACGATTTTTTTTCCTATGTACTTTTTAATTACATTGTCTTTTAAACCTACATAGGCTATTAAAGTTTCCAAACGCCAGGCAAAAGTAAGAGAAACACCAGGCAATGCTGAGAATTCTATGAAGCTAGAAGCAGCTGAAACAAAGCTGCAAGAGCAGAAGACAAACATGGCCATATTGGGAAAAGAAGTAGCTTCCGCAATGGCTGTTGTAAAAGCACAACAACAGAGGTTAACCCTCTAGCATCTTATAGCTATGGTATTACTGTTTAACCATATGATTCTGCAATTCTTTTGTTTTAAAATCTTGGATCTGAGTTATAAGAAATTATTATCCCCACTTAATTCCAATGTGTTATTTCTATTATGCAAGTTGAAGCAGAGCGTGCCTATCATCAAAGAGTACTCCAAATACTTGATCAACTTGAGGGAGAGGTGAGCCATTGTATCCTTTTGTCATTTTTTCATTATATTCTCCATATAGAAAAGTATGCCATTTGTTACATTGTTTTCTTCTGGTATCAACAAATGATTAAATGGCATATGTATATTTTAATAATAGATAATATCAGAATGACAACGAATTGAAGCCCCTCCTACACCTAGTGTGGATAGCAGCATGACACCACCCACATCATATGAAGAAGTAAATGGTGTATGTGCTTCTCAAGCACATAATGGCTCAACAGATAGTACGGGTTACTTCTTAGGAGATGTTACACTATTTCTTGCGCTAAATTAGAGATATTGTACTGAAAAATAAGTGATTGTTTAGTGCTTACATTTACTTTGTATTGTACATTTTACTCATGAAGGTTTTATTTCCCTACCATGGTGAGTCTGAAGTTGAATTGAATCTATCAGTTGAATTGACCCAGACCCACAATGAGTCACAAAGCAACCCACAGATGGGTGACTCAAGATCAATAGCTGCTGAACCCAATCCCCATGTACCACCCCTCTTCCCTTTGTTCTCTCATTAAATCCTTCAGGCAAAGCTGATTCTATTGCTTCGGCTCCAATAGGGGGTTTTAATGCAGCCAGGAAAGGCATTCCTGTGAGTTCAAAACCCAACAAAAGTACCTTAAATTAATTGATCACTCTTCAAAAAGCATTCAATTCCAAAGGAGGTTGAGGAGTGCGTGTGATAGGGCAAAAATAACACTATCCTATGATGTTATTACCAACATTGAGTTGGATGTTTTATTTAAGGACATTGACTTCTGCTCTTCAATCATTCATGCAAAGTTTGAGCAGTGTATGCAAAGATGGACAAGAGCAGCGTAGATGATGTTGTCCTTGTTTGGTGGCTCTTCTAGGATTCCCAAAGTGCAGCAACTATTTAGCACAACAAACTAAAGGCTGTATAATCTTTAACCTTCTAGGTTACAGTAGTCTTGAAGTTTTCACCATCCTTTTACTTCTAAAAGCTAGTGATGTTCTTTTATTACATGCTTGCATCTGTCTTGACTCTTGACTTCTTGTTGTCTTTACATGTATTGTTAATAAGATTATCACTTGGAATTTGTCCTAGCTTTGGAGGCATTTAAGAAGAGTTTTAAGATAAATTTGGTTTATTCCCACATGGTATCAAAGTGTGTAATTTTGATACATGGTCACTGAGAATACTTTAAACTTAGTCAATTAGAAATTATATTTCATATGACTTTTAAAATAATTATTATAATAATTATGAATCTTGCCAGCATAAAAAACATTTACACTGTAAATGTATTCTACTTAGCTTCTAAAATCAAAATGCTTATGATACTTCCAAAATGACCATACATTTGTTGCTGACTCTCCTAGGTATCCTGAAATTGCAAAGTGCTTTTGAATCACACGAAAAGAAGGATCTTTTAGTCCTTTTGCTATAGCCTGTTTGAATGCCGAACATAGAAAATTATATAATCATATATAAATCCACTATTAAGACATCCATGTCAAATTCATTCGAAGTTAATAGAAGGGAAAAGGTCACAAGGAATTAGGTTGCATAATGATGCCAAGCAATTGCAAGGAAGTGATAGGGGAAGCAATAAAGAATGGACTAAACTACTCACAGAGAAACCTAACTGAATAACATTCCTAACAACGTACCTCAACAGAATGTATCTTCGACTAAGTGATGAAGAGGATGCTCAGAAGAGTTTTCAGAAGTCCAAGATGCTCACAGTCTGAAAAGAAGTAGCCACGTACCTCAATGAATGCTCACAAGACATGAGGGAAGCAGCCACGTACCTGAAACTTGCGGACGAGGAGACATCAAACTCCCGGACGACAGTGATGGGCCGTAAAATGCAGTGTCGTGGAGGAGGGAGACGGCAGTGAGGGAGAAAGGGTTTGTGAAACTGAGTGGGCGGGAGGAAAAGAATTTGGTGTTTTAAGTAATGAATAACACAACATCGGTTTTCTTGAAAAACCCGATGTTAACGTTACAAACTTAACATTGGTTTTTGATGAAACCGATGTTAAGAAATTAATGTTAACATCGGGTTTGAAAAGAACCGATGTTAACGTCAAGTAGTTAACATTGGTTTTTTCAAGACTGATGTCAATTAACTGAATTTATTACCACCATGCTCTTGTTAACATCGATTTTTTAAAAAACCGATGTTAATAAAGTCTCGTTATTTACCATTTTGCCACCGCGTTTTTGTTAACATCGATTTTATCAAAAACCGATGTTAACTTAGTGATGTTGAAAGTATTTTTTCCAGTTGTGAGACATGAATTGTAAAAAATCTAAACTAAGTAAACTACAATTACAAAATTTCCTAAGCAGTCTAAGTATTATTTTTAACTTTCAAATAACACTTTGCCCACTGTAAGTGAAGCGCCTTCAATCTCTCTGGTTCCAATGGTCTAGCATAATTGAAATACTGCATGATATAATAAAACACAAGTAAATAATATAATACCAATCATAAGAAAATGAAATTTGTTCGAATTAAACAATTACCGTTTCCCAATTATTCTTGAAACTTCCTAAGATTATAGTTGACATCCAGTGCATGGCATAATACCCACACTCAGTGCTTCCTTTTTGTCTATTACACTAAAAACATTATGAAATTTAGATATTCAACATTAAGTACAAATTAGTCTATACAGTACTGAAATATAAGTAAAAGTATTGTTTAAATCACTTACTCTAACAGCAATTCACCTAGCACCAGCCTTGGTTTTACTTTGTGGAGTATCGTCAAGTCTTTTCAAAGCATTATTGAATACAAAGATGGATGCTTATTGTATAATTAAAATATTGATGTTCCCGACTAATGCTAATGAAAATGTATTGAAAAACAACACTGACCTATTAATTATTCCTTTGAGGTAGTTGTCTAGCCTATTATGCAATGAACAAAACCATATGACAACATTTTCCTTAGGCAAAATGACGACCACTTGCCAATGTGCACTACAGTGGAAACCAATATAGGTTATTATACTATTATATATTATTTAAATTCATTTGTTCAGTTTAATTTACTCATTCAGGCAGGCTCTTAGGTACACATCCCGTTTTGAATTCTGCATTCAATTCTTAATGTAACTTTTTGATTCAAATTGTAATTGCCCAGATCTCTGGATGGACTGTGGCTCGAGGAATCCATGCACATCCGCATTCCCCGCTTGCATACTTGTCTCAGTCATATGTCTATTGTTGTTAACACAAAGTAAATTATGTATGAATTTAAAATAATAAGTTAGGTAATTAAAAATAATGTAAATTGACTTACAGAATCTACAACTGTATGACAGAGATGCTGAGACATTGACCACCATGTACTATTTCAGATAGATCTTCATACTTTATGTACAAGGGGAAGTCTTCATTAAACACCCCAAACACGGTAGCATCCCATGTAACCTGCAATGGCTTCAAAAAAAGCTGTGGGATGGTCAATGTCATGAAATATAGGGGATCATCGACATCATGCTCCGGCCTATCTGCAGGTTTTGCCGGTCCCACAGCTCCCTGTTTATCCAACATAGTTAATTAACATAAGTTAATTACAGTGAACACTTTAATTGAAAAAAGAAGCATTTAATGACACTGAAATATTTGTTCTGATAAACGCTTGACAAGATGTGTCGGCCAAGCAGGAAAGGTGTTAAGTGTATGCTCCACTAACTTAACCTCTTCAGTGGGTACAAGAATCGGAGCATCTGTATCTCTAACCTCCTCAACACCAACCTTGACTTGATCATGCAACAAAGGAATGTTGTGAACAGTTGTGGATCCCTCATAAACTCTTCCTAGGGCAACCAGACAGGGAGGATTTTCTTTGATGTACAACCCGCATTTGTTTAAGTCACCTGTGTCTGGATCGTTCCCTGAGGGATCAACACAACTCTCCTTTGTGCTAACACGACCAACTGAAGGACCAACCTCAGGCTCGGGAGGCAATGTGAGTCCCTATGATTGCATCTGCAACTGAAACTGGGACTGCATCTGGTTGAAGGATAACATTAGCTGTCGAGTCACTTTTTTTGTGATCGACTCCTCCAGCTGGTCCCTAATTTATTGCGTCAGCTACTCCAGGTCTTTAGGAGCCATAGAGAAAGACGTGCGGGAGGTCCTTGGAGTCGTTTCAAAGTATTGCTTGATCGTGACACCGACTCTAGCAGCACGCACATGACCAGGGTGTTCTGGTTGCCCAATGACAGCAGTTAGTACATCTTGACGTCCATGGGTGACAAAGGAACCCTGTGAGGTCTGGTCCTCCAACGAATCTTGCATAGAACACATTTATTGGTTTACTCAATCACGTAATAAACATAAATAATTGTAATTAATAATTGAAAGTCACATACAATCTTGTTAGCAATTTCCTTTGCTGTCTGAGACATCATTTGCCCAGTTTTCTTGGTGCGGGTCATCTTCCATTTCATGTGTCGTCTGATGGGAGATGGAGGATCAATCATAGTGTTAGTGCTTCTGGATTGAGCAACTTCCTCCAGTTTTTTCTTTCTTTTCTAATCCATCAACTTGTTTTCTAAATATTCATAACCCCCACGAGACAACACGTGAGGGGTAGTGTTTTGCTTCTGGATTGCCTATGCCTTTTTTCGCACATCCTGCAAAAATTCAACAGAATGAAACTCATGATTACAATGTATTATAATAAATGAATTTAAAGTTGAAAACAATGAATATCACAAATTAATTACCTCCCACAAAGGGCCTTTGCGAGTTTGACAAAATTAGGCCCACTTCTCGTTGCTAATGCCATACTTTTTGCATATAGTGTCGTCGACACTTTCCTTGTCAGCTGCAAGTGTCCATTTTGACGTCAAATCAGACTTGAATTGTCTCTACCACTCTCTCACAGTCTGAAGTATTTTCTTTTTTTGTCCTCAGATCAAATGCTTCAGGGATATCATATTCAGCCTGACAAACAAAAAATTACATTCTATTGTTATTAAATTACAATTTGGTTATCAATGAATAAAATGAAAGATTCAACTAAAATACTTGAATATCCTCCTATATCAAATCCTTTTGAGTAGCAGAGACTTATTTCCAATTCTCGTATATGACATCGACCTTATCATGAGCAACGATCCCCAAATATGTTCTCAACTTCTTTCTGTGGGGACCGTCAGCCTTCCCGGTTGCAAGATTGACATGGACCAACGGTCTCTCTGCCCCAACTTGTCTATTCGCCAATGATCTTAGCCGTGTGACTTTTCTTGTCCGCTTCAAGGTAGATGGCGACTGTGATGCTGCACCAGTAGGAGAAGGAGTAGGAGGAGAGCTAAGCGGTGTAGCCATTTGCCTGTAAAGAAAAAAAATATTAGTTAATTAACATTATCACAAAACTGAATAAGTTATGTAAATGAATAGACTGAAATTAAATACATAATAAGAAAATTACATTAGACGATGTTAATTAATTCTCCTTCATCATGATCATTACGATTAGCATGAATGTTGTCAGCTTCTTCTTCTTCGACGATGTTAGGTGACATTTGTGTGGCCAAAAAACTAACATAAGTATCAATGTATGAATCATCATCTTCAACATTAACACCAATTGTTTTCCCGTGTAGAACCACTGACCACCTTTCATCACAAGGGTCTTGAATATAAAATACCTGTTTAGCTTGTTCTGCCATGATGAAAGGGTCATTTTGGTAAGCGAGTTTCTTTAGATCTACCAACATAAATCCTACATCATCGGTCGACACACCGGTTGACGTAGCTCGATGTGGAGCTTGTAGGCCTTGGATCTTCTTTATCAATGGATTCCTTTGCTTCTTGAAGATTAATGACAACGGAATGAAGAAGGAAGAAAGATGATTGGAGACGCCACTTCAAGGAAAAGATGATTCAAGAAGAAGCTCACAACCATAGGAAGTCATGGATAAGAGCTTGAAGGTAGAAGAAGATGAATCAAGGGAGAGAAGGAGCACAAAATTTTGTGCCTCAAATGAGGTCTAAACTTTGAAGTGTAATTCTCAAATGATCAAAGTTGAAAAAATGCACACACATGACCTTTATTTATAGCCTAAGTGTAACACAAAATTGGAGGGAAATTTGAATTTGAAATGGAATTTGTGGAGCCAAAATTTCACTAATTATGATTAGTGAATTTTAGTTATGGTTCAGCCCACTAATCCAAGATCAAATCCAAGATTCTCCACTAAGTGTGCTTAGGTTTCATGAGGCATGTAAAGCATGAAAGACATGCACAAAGTGTGACTATATGATGTGGCAATGAGGTGTAGTAAGCAAATTCTCATTTGCCCCTCTAAAATTTAATTGGATTGGGCTTCTCCCAATTTAATTAAATTTATTTCCCAACACACACATCAAATATTCATTCAATGCATGTAAAATTATAAAACTACCCTTAATACAAAAACTAGTCTAGGTGCCCTAAAATACAAGGGTTGAAAAATCCTACATTTCTAGGTTACCCTACCTACATTTTGGAACCCTAAATACAAGGCCCAAAAATAATGAAATCCTAGTCTAATATGTATAAAGATAAGTGGACCCAACCTTGGCTTATGTGCTCAGAAATCTACCATGAGATTCATGAGAACCTTAGGGCCTTCTTTAGCAGCTCTAGCCCAATCCTCTTGGAGCCTTTTGCTCATGGATTTGGTGACTAGTCCCTTCCTAGGGAGGATTGCATCATCCCCTCCCCCTTTAAGAGGATTTGACCTCAAATCTATTGGTTCCTCCTCCTCAATATCAACTCCACCAGTAAAAGGAATTAAATAAAAAATGTTAAAAGTGGTACTGACTCCATACTCTTCTGGGAGGTCCAACCTATAGGCATTGTTATTGATCCTCTCCGAGACCTGAAAAGGTCCATCCCCTCTAGGGCTAAGCTTGGATTTCCTTTTAGTAGGTAATCTATCCTTCCTTAGATGGAGCCAAACCCAGTCCCCCTCATTAAGAACTAGCTCTTTTTTTCCTCTATTGCCTTTAGTTGAATACACCTTTGTTTAGTTCTCTATTTGGTTCTTAACCTTCTCATGCAACTTCTTTATAAACTTTGACTAGATTCCCCTTCTTTATGTATAAAAGAAGTGTCAAGTGGGAGGGGAATAAGGTCTAAGGGTGTTAGGGGATTGAACCCATAGACAACCTCAAAAGGGAATTGCTTGGTGGTTCCCCCTATTGTAGGAAAATTCTATATGAGGAAGATACTCATCCCAAGAGTTATGGTTGCCTTTCAGAAGAGCCCTTAAAAAGGTTGATAAAGACCTATTCACTACCTCTATTTGCTCATCAGTTTATGGATGACAAGTGGTAGAGAAAATAAGCTTAGTTCCTAGCTAGCTTAGCCCATAAGGTTTTCCAAAAGTGGCTAAGGAACTTAGCATCTCTATCTGACACATTGGTCCTAGGCAAACCATGGAGTCTCACAACTTCGCTGAAAAAGAGTTTTTAGATGTGGGAAGCATCATCCACCTTGTGGCATAGTATAAAGTGTGCCATCGTGCTAAACCTATCCACCACCACAAAGGTATAGTCTACACCTCTTTGGGTTCTAGGAAGCTCAAGGAAAAAGTCCATACTAATGTCTACCCAAGGTGTAGATGGGATTGGTAAGGGTGTGTATTGCCCATGAGGCATCATCCTAGACTTGGCTTGTAAACAAGCCACACACCTAGTGTAATGCTTATGGAAATCTTTCTTCATATGGGGCCAATAAAACTTTTCTTTGAGTAAGACAAGGGTCTTGTCTATCCCAAAGTGGCGCATGAGCCCACCCTCATGGCTCTCTTTCACAAGTAATTTCCTGATGGATCCTTGGGGTATGCAAAGCTTTCCCTTTTTGAACAAATACCCTTCAGCCAAATAAAATCCATCTTGGGCCTGTTGCCCACAACTCTCATAAATGGGAGAGAAATGTTCATCTAAAGCATACAAGTCCCTAATGTTATCAAATCCTAAAATTTGAGCTCCTAGGGAGCAAAACAATGTGTGTCTCCTAGAGAGGGCATCAACTACCACATTTGTTTTTCCCTTTTTGTTTTTATAACATATGGAAATTGCTCTAGGTACTCTACCCATTTTGAATGCCTTTTGTTTAACTTCCTTTGCTCTCTAATGTACTTAAGTGATTCATGATCACTATGAATGAAAAATTCCTTGGAAATAAGGTAATGTTCCCAAGTTTGGACGGCTCTTATTAAGGCATAAAGCTCTTTATCATAGGTGGGGTAGTTGAGGGTGACACCATGAAGTTTTTCACTAAAATAAGCAATAGGGTGCCCACCTTGTAACAATACAACTCCAACTCCCACTCTAGAGGCATCACATTCTAGCTCAAAAGTTTTAGAAAAGTCAGGAAGAGCTAGAAGATGTGCCTTAGTAAGCTTTTCTTTGAGCAAAGCAAAGGCTTTCACCCAAAGTAAATGCCACATTCTTCTTCACCAGCTCATTGAGAGGTGAGACAATTATAGAGAAATTAGGAACGGACCTTCTATAGAAGCTTGTTAACCCATGGAAGCTCCTAATATCTCCCATACTTTTTTGGGGGAGGGGGGGGGGTCATTCTTGGATGGCCTCGATTTTCTCAAGGTCCACTTGGACCCCATTTCTACCAACTACAAGCCCTAAGAAAACTATACAAAAGGTACACTTATCTATATTTGCATAGAGGGTATTTTTCCTAAGGATTGAAAGAACTTGCTTGAGATGTCCTAAGTGATCATCTAGGCTCCTATTGTACACTAAAATATCATCAAACCTATGAAATCCCTTAAGAAATGATGCATAAGCCTCATAAAGGTGCTTGGTGCATTAGTGAGTCCAAAAGGCATCACTAGCCATTCATACAAACCAAACTTGGTCTTGAAAGCGGTTTTCCACTCATCACCCTCTTTCATCCTGATTTGGTGGTAACCACTTTTAAGATCAATTTTTGAAAAGATGTTGGCACCATGCAACTCATCAAGTATAGAAATGGGGTGCCTATACTTTATAGTAATGTTGTTGATGGCCCTACAATCTGTACACATTCTTCACTTACCATCCTTTTTGGGCACCAACAACACTGGCACAACATAAGGGCTCAGGCTCTCTTGGACCCAGCCCTTCTTCTAAAATTCTTTAACTTGAGACTCTATCTCCTTAGTCTCCTGAGGGTTAGTCCTATAAGCTGGCCTATTAGGAAGGCTTGCTCTTGGGACTAAGTCTATTTGGTGTTCTATTCCCTTAAGAGGAGTTAGCCAACAGGGTATCTCTTTGGGAAATATATCACCAAATTCATGTAAGAGTTATTGGACCTTTGGGGGCAAGGTCTCAAATGTAGGAATTGTGGCAGTGCTAAGGGAGGTTTCCCTTGATAGGAGAAGGTAGAAGGATTGTTTAAGGAGTGCTCTTTTGATATCACCTTTTGTTGCAAAATGAATTTCCTTCTTAACAATCTTCTTGGATGAATCTTTTTCCTCTTTTTCCTTCCCCTTGGCCTTTGAAGACAAGGCCTTACTATCCTTCTTTTTCTTTTGTTTTTCTAGTTTTTCTTCCTCATCCCTCTTATTTTTCATAGTTAGTTGATCTTTGGCCATGTGTGAAGGTGTTTAAGGATGCAACATAAACTTTGTTCCAAGGTGGGTGAGGGTTATCTCATTAGTTAGGCCATTATAGATGATTTTATTATCATATTGCCATGGCCTACCTAAGAGAAGATGTCCTACCTCCATAGGAACTACATCACAAATCACTTCATCCTTATATGTTCCAATGGAGAAGGGCACTTTCACTTGTTGATTTACTATCATCTCCCATTGCTCATTGAGCCATTGAAGTTTGTAAGGCTTTGGATGGGAAGTGATAGCAAGGCTCAACTTAGAGACTAATTTTGTGCTACAACAATTGCAACATGAACCACTATCTACAATGAGAGAGTATGTGTTATAAAAAATTTTACACCTTGTGTGAAAAAAATTCTCTCTTTGAGATTGGGTCAAGTCACAAGATTGACCTCCTAGAAACCTTCTGACCATTAGAAGGTCCCCTTCTTCTTGGGGGTAGATTTCTTCACTAGATTCTTCCCCTTTTGCTTCTTCACTTTCACTAGAGGAAGGTGAAGCAGTAAACTCTTCTTGGCTACTATAAATGTCTTGGCCTTTCATAATCATGGTTTTCTTGGTGGGACATTGAGAAATAATGTGTCCTCTTCCAAGACATTTAAAGCACTTTATAGAGCTAGTCTTCTCTTGCATACTAGTCTCAGGGAGTTGCTTTTCTAATATCTTCCCTTTATCATCTTTGGACTTAGAAGATGCAGCCCCTAAGATGCCTTGACCTTGATCTTTCTTTGGATAAGAGTGAGAGCTATAAGATTTTGAAGTAGGCTTCCTTTTAAGTTGTTGCTCTACCCTTATGCAAAGTTGGACTAGGTCATCGAGGTCCCTATATGGAAGGAGCTCAACCTTGTCCCTCACTTCCATATTAAGCCCACTAAGGAACCTAGCAATACTTGTTCTTTTGTCCTCCCTAAGCCCAACTCTCAAAAGGAGTAGTTCCATTTGTTGCCTATACTCTTCAACACTCATACTCCCTTGTCTAAGCCTTTGGAGCTTGTCCATAAGCTCCATTTTATAGTAGGAGGGGATGTGCCTCTTCCTAAGGGCACTTTTCAAGTCATTCCAATACTCTACTGGAGGATCCCCATGAATCCTTCTTTGCCTAACAAGGGAAGTCCACCAATAGAGTGCATACTTTTGGAAGCTAAGGGTGGCCAAAGGAACCTTCCTTTCCTCACTTGTATGATGGCAAGCAAAGAGTTGCTCAACCTTCATTTCTCAATCTAAATAAGCATCTACATTGTCCTTCCCATGGAAGTATGAGAGGTTAATGTTAGCCTCATAAGGTTTTCTTTCCTTTTCTCTCCTATGGGAGTGAGGTCTAGGATCTGACCTATGCCTTCCTCTATAATAGTCACTAAGTTCTTCACTTAGGCTCTTGCAAAAGTCATGACTACTATAGAAGGCATGTTTTTCTTTTTTCCATTTCTTTCATTATTTTTCTTCTTTCTTTGTCTCTTATTTTTCTCTTTCATCTTGACTTATTTCTTCCCCCCTTTTTTCCCTTTTTCTTTTCTCTCTTGTTTTTCTTTCCACAACTTAAGGGATCTCAACTCATCTAATATCTTATACAACGGGTCCTTAGAAGTAGAACCCTACCATTAACACTAGATGAAGAATGAAGACTCATGTTGGTTCCTAAGTTGTGGTTCTTTCTTGTTGGGGTTTGAAAACAAAAGGTAAAAGAAACTATGGTTGAAACTAGCAAAAATAAAGACTAAAAGAGGTGTGAAAGATAAGGTAAAAACTAATTGGTAAAAGGCAAGCTATCTAGGCGGTTTGATAATGGAAGGTAAAGGAAATAAGCTATGAAAGTAAGCAAGAAATTAAAGTGCAAGAAATGTAAACTAAGCGAATCCTAAGAGTGTTTGGATGACCACATTTAAGGTTCTCAACAAAACACTTACTATCCTAAGGAAAAATTGCATAAAATTATTACACACAAATGGAAGTTTGGTAACCTATTGGAGGCTCCCAACACACTTCCAATGAAAGACCTTTTTTTTTACAAAAACTTGAAAGCAATGAAGGTAAGTAAATTGCCAATTACAAAATTACAAAACGGTCCTCAATTTTGGTGGTTGTTCTCCCTTTGGTGATTCACTAAATTTGGAGTGCTTTTTAGTCCAATATCTCTTAAGGTGGTTAGCCCCTTGCTTCTTGACTTAAATTCTTCAAGGGATGACACCAATCCTCCTTTCCAATTTTCTATATAGCAACTCACAAACAAGAAAACAAAGAGACAAGCAATAACCAAAGACCAAAACAATGAAATGAAAGTTAAACCAATAGATTTTTAACAAGACAAATTTTCAAGGATTATTCAATAATTAAAGCAATGAAAAGCACATAAAAGCAAGCTAGGACTCAAAGAGAAACCTAGAATGGGTCTAGAGTAGAGTAAAAAAAACTAAAAAAAATAAGACTCAAGAAACCTCCAGTGATACTTGTTTTTACACTAATTTTCAATTGAAATTTCAGAACTAAGATTGGTATAAAATAGGCACCAATTATAGAACAAATTTCAAGCCAAAACAACAAGCACACTTCCTTTTCACTTTTTCTTTTTCTGGACACTGATTTTCCTGCCAACTTGTGTGATTTTTCGTATTTTTTCCTTTTATCCAAATCACTTGGTTCTTTTTTTATAATTTTTTTCCAGATGTCTAGCAAATTCAGTTAAAATTTCAACTCAATTCATAGTGACCAATTCCCAGTAATTTTATTCTATTTTACCATTGCATCATCCATTGTTTGGATTTTTTATGATAAAGAAAAGAAAAAAAAAATAAGTATATGTTTTCATGAAAAGGTCTTAAAATTTTGTAATTTCTAAGATATAGAATAACAGTAGAAAGTTTGTTAGCATTTATATTCTGTGACATTTTAGACTACCATACTCTAGAAGTTAGTATTATTCCATCCTATTTTAATCCACTTCATCTTTTTTCCATCAATCCAAACACAACCAAATATGATATATAATGTTTTTCTGAGCATACATTTTCTCCAATTGCAGATCCTCTTTCGTATGCTATGATGAAGGACAAGATCAAATATCAGAAACTTCCAGTGGACTTCAGTTATGCTTGTTTAAGGCAAAGAAGAAAAAGAAAGAGAAAAGAGTCACAATTAGCATTGATAGCTTACCTGTTGTAATGACAGCAACATCAGTAGCAGCATCTTGCATAACCAGTTTACAAATCCAAAGATCCCACAAGAAATTTTGAGGTTGCATCAGAAATCTCTGGCAATCTCAGCTAGTTTCTTCATTGAGAGAGGATATTTTCCAAAGAAAAGCGGGTCAAGGAACCTAATTCATTTTGGTGTTACACACCTTTTATGTGGAAGATGAGTTCTTAGTTGTTGTCACTAAGCAATGACATTTTATGATAATCATCATTATGCTAGAAGAAAGGTTACCATCCAAGTGAAAAGTCCATACCTCTTGCTGCTGCGTCTTTGTCTTCATAAGTTCTGTTATGGGTTCATACCAAATGACATCTAGTGCTATTCCTATTTGACCTCCTTGTTGTCCCTGAATTCTCCATCCAAATAAAAAAGAAATTATTATTGACATTTTGGCTTCTCTGTAGACCGTTAAGTGATAGTTTTATCAAATAAATCCCCCACTTTAGTCTCTAATATGCAAGTGTCAATCATAATCCTTGAGATTTCATAACTTTCACTTTAATATTTAATTTTCCATATGTTGCAAAATATCATTTATTTTAATGGTTAGTGTCATTGAAAAAATGTTGCATAAGGGACTAACTGTGTTTGAACCACATTAATATGAAGAAAAACGCGCATTCAATCAGAAGCTAGGCATTGTAACTTTCAGGTCATGTCACCTTAATGTGATTGTGCAATGCAGTTCCAAACACAAGCTAAAGCAATGACTTATGCAACATTTTTGTAAAGCAAGCAATTAAAGTAAAAATTTTGTAAAAATTAAGGATTAACATGAAACAAACTTATTTTCCTAAATTTTATTTTTATATGAGTAGTGATGATGGTTTAATAATTGGAACCTGGAAATGTATTTGGTAGCTTCTATAGGCACCAGCATGTGACAAGAGAATGTTATGAACAACAATGTATGAGTCAGTGGATGATTTTCCCTTCTTACATAAAAGATGCACCAGAAGGGAACATCTTCCTGGTGCTTGAATGCCTAAATCATAACCATGAAGTGCAAAGTTATGAGGCTCATTGAAGGTAATCCAGTGCTTAACTCTATCTCCAAAAGCTTTGAAGCATGTATAGGCATAATGCTCATAATCTTTTCTGTCAAGTAGAGGTTGAATATGAAATTCAATCGTTTTTCTAAAAAAAAAACTATATAAAATTGGAATAACTTACATGATTTGTGAGCTTAACCATCCTTCATATTTATCTTCTAGCATCCGAGGAAGATCCCAATGATATAGTGTTACAAAAGGTTGGATTCCTGACTGGAAAGAAGAGCTAAAATTTTAATGCTATTGTTTTTTTGCTGTATTTTAACATCAAATTCCCGAATAGATTCATGAGTAACCTTTTTAAAGTAAAGAATCAATGAGGCTGCTGTAATATTTTATTCCCTCTTTATGGGGTTCCCCAGTTCCATCTGGTCACAAATTCAGTTAGCATCTACAGGAAAAAGCATTATTACCGACAAAATTTTTCCCACGAAATTCATTTCGTCGGAAATATTAGAATTTCCGATGAAATTTTTCAAAGGATTATATTGCATCGGAAAGTATAGATTACCGATGGAAGTTTACCCATAGATATAGGTCTGTAGGAAATTTGATACATTTCTGACAAATTTTTTGATAGAATATGCACCCGTTGGTATTTAAAATGTTACCCAAACATAACAACCCCAACCCTAATCGTGGCTCACTAACATTTCAATCTTATATTAGTTTTTCCTCCCATGCCGGTGTCGCTCGCTGCCGTTTTGTTATTGATGTTGCCACATTGCTGCTGTGAGCCCACACCACCGTGCCCACACCTCTCACAATTGAGGATTTGTGCATTTCCAATGTATTTTTCATTCTTCTTTCGACTATGCTCACTCGCGTATTTTTGTTTTCTTTTTTTCTAATTTGGGTTTTTTGAACAACACATCCTAGGGTTCGTGGTCCATTCTCTTTGTCCTTTGCCTTTGTATTCCCCGACAACAATGATCATTTGAAAGTTGAAGAGGTAAATGAATTTGGTCTGTCTCTTTTGTATCTGAGGTTTTGAACCTATGGCATTTTGAACCTGTGTGTTTCGTCTGAATATATATGTTTCATGTGAATATGTTATGTAGTGTGATTGTAAACCTGTGGAAAAACCATAATAATTGAAATATTTCTGCACATAAAAGAACAAGATAGTGAAAAAGCATAATAATTTATCTCTGCAATTTTGTAATGCTTATTATCAACCTGTCTGAATTATGAGTAAGACAGCAACTAAAAAACCATTTTTGTTTATTAATTGCTTTCTTTCTGCAAATGAAATGAATGATAATTTGAACAACACTGACTAGACTACATGATCCTTAATCAATTATCGGATAAGAAGATAAAAGAGAAAAAATAAATATTTGGTTGGATATCCTAATTTGGACTTTCATATGCTACATAGTTTCCATTTTGGTTGGTGCTTATAAAGCTTGAAAGGTAACCAGATAAAGATGAAATCAGAGTTATTTAGCTTTTTTAAGAAAAAAAGTTAGGCTTATTTTATGTTTTTCTTGGTTTTTTCTTTTTTAATAAAACCAACATAATACAGATGAAAGACACGTTGGTGCAAAACAAGTTAACAAGATTAGTAGCTTGACCATTGATTTTGAAGTTAGTTGTGTCTTGTAAACTCTGTTTTCCTTAATCAGTAAGCTTGACCATTGATTTTGATGGTAGTTGTGTCATGTGCACTCTGTGTTCCTTAAATCAATAGCTTGACCATTGATTTTGCTTGATAAATTTTGTTTAAAGTCTTATATATGTATGATTGGTTGAGGTTTGACAACCTGGATGTATGTGGTTCGTCTGGCACAGGATCATATAGATTATATTTTGAAATCTGAATCTATGAGGTTTGGCATCCAAGAATATTGACACAGAATTGAGATTTGAATTGCTCTGATAAATGATTAATTGTACAAATTTGTTGCAAGATTATTTATCATTAATTACACTATTTTTTTGGCCCTTTAAAAACCAACATGTATCGCATTATTGTATTGCTGTAAGCATATAATTATTATTATATCAATTCTATTTAAATGGCAATTCTTAAAGAATGTTTTTGGTTCAAAGGTCAGATTTCAGAACTTATTAAGAGATGCTTGCCTTGGTGTGATACTAGTTAATTTATTATTTCAATGTCGTGAAGGGTTTGTGTTTATACAAACCGCATATTGTAAAATTTTATTGGATGTCATTAGTGAAATACGAAAATTGTTGATATAGAAGAATATCAGCATGTATTTAAGTGTATCCAGGAAGCAGGTCATACTTAAAATTGACCAAAGGTAAATGAATAATTAAATAAAAGATGCTTCAACACGTATTTAAGTGTAAATATAAACTATACATGACAATGAAATTACTAATTACCTACTAATACATCCGGGTAGGCATGTCTTGATAAAATATCTCTGGAAGTAGGGAAATGATAGACAATCAATTTGATCCAATGCAAACAAAACAAAACATTGCTTTATGTAATATATAATCGAGAGGGCATGCATGTTGTGATTGATATCGATATATGATATATGAAATATGAATGATGCATATCGTGATTTTGTTGACACATTCCATTAGATTCTTTTTTGTGAAAGGAAAATATTATTAAAAGTTGCCACACAAGCTGTGTTCCAATTACCAAACATTCTATTATTTACAAATTAGGTATTGTTTTAAACACTTGTTGTGAATAATAATTTGAGGTACTTTTGATCCTCCTCAAAGTATATGAGACAAGTTTGTCAGTGAGGCCCCAATCAATAGAAAGAAAAGAGAAAATGCAGAAGTAATTTTCACCCATAATGACGATAACTTTGAAAGGAAAAAATAAATATATTTACTTGTATATAATATATAAAAATTAAAAATGAATTTATTTAAAATATATACAAAGCCCAAAAGGAAACATATTTACACTTTTCTTGTATAATTTTGAGTTATTCTCCTTCAAGTAAGTTTTATCCATTGGTTCAAAAGTTACCATATATTTTTTTCCCGAAGGAAAACTTTCCAATATTTATTATAATAAGCTTTCATTTGTTTAAAAAAAGTTTTCAATTAAAAGAAATTCTCTTTTTATGTTCAGATATAACTCACATTTTGTACTTATAGTGTTGAAACGTTAAATCTTATTGGTAGAGTAGTTTTTTATGGTTGTTACGTGGGCCATAACTACATCATCATGAGTCATGAGTGATGCATGTATTGGACCTTATCTTCAACCGAGACTAACAAAAATTGTGGGCTTTTCTGCTTTGTTGGTTACTCCATTACATTTTTTTTGCTCTTTCTTTTGGCTCAAACTGAATTACTTTTTACTGAATTACTTTTTTTTTTTTATGTAAGGCTGAAACTCAATTACAATTTATATCAATTAATTTGGAACAAAATGTGAGTATATGGCTGAAACATATCTAATTTAATTTTAGTACTAAATACTTTTACATTTTCTATAAACATAAATTTGAATACTCATTCTTTATTTGATAATTATTAATTAATTAAACTCATTGGCAAGTGAAGGAATCACTCGTAACAATATTTTTTTTAACAAATGAATATATTAATATTCTGTGTGTCCATGCAATCATGTTGGGAAAAGTTAAGTGACTAGTAATGGTATTTTTTTTCTCCTCTACTATTTATTATTTTAAACTTATGTGAATGTGTGTGATTTGAGATATCAATTTTAACATACTTCATTTCAATCTTCTTTTCACTTATTTTTTTACTGTGGCATTTGAATTCATTTACTAGTTTTGAATGTTAGTTTCATGGCTCTAGTTGTGATTTTTTTTATTCTAGTTCTTTCAAATTTTGTATTCT